>NC_133329.1:99868188-100168188 GCF_042186555.1 Aquarana catesbeiana
AGCCTCGCCAGTACCTGTGGATGTAGCCTTACCAGTACCTGTCAGATGCAGCCTCGCCTGTGTCTGGATCAGAGCGGCGATCTCTTGCTGTGTCAAGGAGCTGGATTTGAATTGCCCAGGCTGCAGTAACAATGTCCCACCTCCTGTGATCACATCACACTGATTCAATGTGCCGGCATTAGATCAGTGTACCGTCTATCACAGGAGGCGGGACATTGTTACTACGGCCCGGGCAATTCAGCTCCCCTACACACGGAGATCGTGGCTCTGTGAGAGGTAGGAGGGAGGGGAGGAGGTAGAATGGGAGGACTCTGAGCCGCCAGGATGACACCCCCTGCAATAGGCAGCACCAGGGGTGGACCCCACCCCCTTTACGGCTCCATTGTTGGCACCTTTTCTCTTTTGGCCCGATACCGAAAACACAGTTTTCGTCCAATATGTTTGGGCGGCCGAAATTTCGGTGCACCACTAGTGGCGTGCATTTCTATTCGGCCCCCTTAAGCCTAGGTATTGAACTCGCACAATTTCATACCCGCATGTCAGTCCGACTTTGGGGGCGATCTCAGAGACATCTGTGCGGTTGCTGCACTGATGTCTATACAAATCGCACAGCGAAGTCGAGAAAAGTAGTACTGAAACTACTTCTGGGAATTGGTGTGGCGCCTCAAAGTTGGCAATGCATCGATTCGGACAGTGCTATTGCCGGCAATAGCCGCCGATTTGTCATGCGATTTGACATGTGAACCTTGGCTTACTCTGATACCACTAACTAAAATCTGGTGGAAAAAATTGCCTTCAAAAGTCACCTAATTAGTAAATAGAGTCCATCTCCAGGCTGGACCCTGGAACGCTGCCTCACACCAGAATGCTGCAATACCCCCTGCAAATGAGGCTATTTATGGGCTCCCCCACCTTCTGGGCACACCTCCCCAGGGATTAGTAGAAGTCTCATAAATATTCAGACTGCCATATGATATCCCATTGACTATTTATCCCTGGGAATTATAGTCTATATGATGGTGACTGGATATTACCCATTCATGGTCTTAGACAGTAACATGCTCATATACTCCATTGTCAACGATCATTCAGGTTTCCCCAAGATTTTAATATGGATCTCAAGGACCTCATAGGGGACCAAACAGTGGCTTATCATCCATAGGTGCAAAGTGTGCAATGCACACAGGCTCTGAGGCGGATGGGGCCCACTTTGCTCCAACAGATACTGCATTCACAGATGAGACATGTTCCAGATGCTACTGCTGCGTCTGTCATTAAGTACATACAGTGCCGCTAAGTTTATACACCCGTCGACCTGAATACTCTTCCCTTACCCTCTTTCAGCACTCTTGATCATTGTGCTCCAATGCTGCCTGCAGAAAGAAGCCTATGAGATGGAGACAGAGCTGCTGGCCACTGCTGATAAGTGCTGGCGGTATTGGATCTCATTGCCCAAGTTCGGAGATCCTGTTGGCAGTGATGCCGGCTACAGGAGTTCATTCTGAGAGACATGGAGGGAGGAAAATCAAGGCCAGCGGTGTATCAACTTAGCAGCACTGTATGTACTTAGTGAAAGGCAGATGTGTGGGGAGGTCATTTGGAGGGTACTACTGCTGTGTGCCTGTAGCCAGCGTCAGTTGCTCCATGCATGCCACTGCCCAGTACCCTTTGTCGTGCTAGAGCAATGACTAAGGGCTTGTTCACACCATGTACTTTCATATCATCTGCACTCCTCTTCCTGCACTACTACTTTGCAGAAAATGCCAATGGTGAGGTCAGCGATGGCATTCTATGGGAGGGACACGTCCGAGGCACCCTTATCGCACTAGGCTCCAAAATAAAAAAAGAGAGGCAGGCGGACTACCAGAGAGTTTTACAGCCACTGCAACGCGCAGAGCTCAGCAACAAATGGACATCGGACCCCGAGGAGTTCCGCCACCTCACTGAATTGCGTACGCTTTTTTTCAAAACTGTTAGATCGTAGAATTTGCTGCAAGTTACATTATATGGCCCATACATATTATGAGCACGGCAACAAATGCGGCAGGCTACTGATGCTTCATAAGAGGCGTATTCTGGCTCATGTCCATAAGCTACACTCCCCAACCAGAGTACCAGCCCAACATACATCAAAAATAGCTTCCATATTCTGCGACTACTACGCAACCCTGTACAACCTGGACTCCTCTCCAATAGAAGTAGCTCTTAAGCAATCCCGTATAGCAACATATGTTTCTTCAATAGGTCTTCCCAACTTATCCCCAGAACAAACAACAGAACTAGAACTCCCTATCAACACAGCTGAACTGCTGGCCACTATTAGATCTCTCCCTACTGGAAAAAGCCCTGGACCTAATGGCTTCACCAGGGCTTACTACCTAAAGTTCTTTGATAAGCTCCAAGCCCCTCTCTGCACTCTCCTCCACTCCCTAGCTACCAATGGGCATCTCCCACAAGAGACCTCGCTGGCACACATCACAGTACCCCACCCTACCACAGAGTTATCGCCCAATTTCCCTGTTAAATACGGACCTCAAAATATTCTCTAAAATTTGCGCCAACCGCCTCAAACACTTCCTACCTGAGATGATACATGCTGACAAGACAGGTTTTATAGTGGGAAGGGAAGCCAGGGATAACTCTATTAGGGCTCTCCAGCTCATCCACTGGGCCCGCACATGCGATCGAATTCCTCCCTAACTAATTCTGTCTACGGACGTGGAGAAGGCATTCGATCACGTGGATTGGGACTTCCTCAGCGCAGTACTACGGAGAATGGGTTTAGGCTACACTAGATCTCAGCGCTCTACACGTCCCCTACCGCCCTGGTAAAAGTGAACGGCGGCCTCTCCGCAGCATTCCCCATCCAGAACGGCAGGGATGCCCGCTCTCGCCCCTTCTGTTTGCACTGGTCTTAGAACCGCTGCGGCAGAAAGTCTGATCCAACCCGAACATCAGAGGGGTGCAGGCGGTCTCCCTAGAACATAAGCTCTCTGCCTATGCAGACAACATCCTTTTTCATGTAGTGGATCCCCTTGTCTTGTTGCCGAACTTGATGGGAGAATTGTCTTCCTATGGAGAGGTATCCAACTTCCGCGTTAACCTCACCAAATCCGAGATTCTGCCGATCACTGTTCCCCTGTCTCTGGCATCCTTCCTGAAAGGATCTTTTCCTTTCACATGGTCATCCCCCTCTATGAGATACCTAGGCGTTCAGCCTACAGACCGACTCGACTCCCTATACACTCACAACTACGCCTCTTTACTCAAGAAGATCTGTCAAGATCCGCAGTCCTGGGACAAAGCGTTCTTCACATGGGTTGGCCGGACAAACATCTTTAAAATGACAATACTGCCCCGCATCCTCTTTCTCCTGCAGATGGTACCTGTGCATTTACCTAAGCGCTTCTTCATGGAGCTCCACAGCCTCTTTATTAAGTCTGTGTGGGGTAGGCCAGAGACCATGCCTTGCCATGGCGATGCTACAAAGATCTAAGCTAAAGGGGGGTCTGGGCATACCTAATGTATTTCAATACTGCCAGGTGATCACACTGCAGCGTGTCCTAAATTGGAGATTTCACACAACCCTTAACCACTTGCCACCCGCCATATAGCAAAATGACGGCGGCAAAGTGGTTTCAATAGCCTGACCAGACATCATATGACGTCTTCAGGATATTAAACCGCTGCGCGCCCCCGGGGGCGCACATCGCGGCGATCGTTGTTGCGGTATGACACCGCAACTATGATCTATTTAAAGAGTCTCCGATGGAGACACTTTACCACGTGATCAGCCGTGTCCAATCACGGCTGATCACGATGTAAATAGGAAGAGCCGGTAATTGGCTTTTCCAGTGCCCACAATGGATGCCAATCAGTGCCCACAATGGGCATCACTGATTGGCAGGCATTATTGTTTGGCACTGATTGGCATTCATCAGTACCATACATAACAGTACATCAGTGCCCATCCATGCCCATCCGTGCTGCCTATCAGTGCCCATCTGTGCTGCCTATCAGTGCCACCTATCAGTGCCGCATATTAGTGCCCATCATCGGTGCCCATCAGTGCCATCTTATCAGTGCCCGTCAGTGCAGCCTCATCAGTGAAGGAGAAAACTTACTTATTTACAAAGGTTTGTAACTGAAACAAAAAAAAACATATTTTTTTTTCAAAATTCTTGTTCTTTTTAAATTTGTTTAGCAGAAAATAAAAATCCCAGAGGTGATCAAATACCACCAAAAGAAAGCTCTATTTGTGGGAACAAAATGATAAAACTGTAATTTTGGTACAGTGTTGTATGACCGCACAATTGTCATTCAAAGTGTGACAGCGCTGAAAGTTGAAAATTGGTCTGGGCAGGAAGGTGTATAAGTGCCCTGTATTGAAGTGGTTAAGCTATGGGTTCCCCTGGAAAAGACTATGGCAGGCCGAGATTTGTCTTATGCGCCCTGGGTCCCCGCGGGAGATAGAAGCTTCTCCGATTGGGTGTCCCCACTAACCTTACATTCCCTGAGGATCTGGCATAGAGCGAATGTCCGTTTGGCGTTGGCACCACGGACATCCCCGCTGGCTCCTGTAGGTGGGCATCCGTGGTTCCCCCCCCTGGGGAGCGGGTGTCCTTCCTCAGAACATGGGCAAACAACGGGGTTGTTAGCCTGGCACGATTTGTAGAAGGTCGCTTGCTGATTCCACTTGCCACCCTTAGGGAGCGGTACGGTGGCTTCCCCTTTGATTTCTGGAGGCACCGTCAACTATAGACTTTCATAGCCAAGTGCTACAGAAACACACAGATTAGGACCACCCTAACTGAATTTGAACGTATGTGGGCGGCGGGCACCCCCCTGCCCCACAAGATCTCGGCTCTGTACAGGATGCTAGAGAGAGCAACACCTAACCCCAAGCCCCTTTTCATAAAGAAATGGGTGTCGGGACCTCCAATGTGAATTCACAGCTGAGCAGTTACATCACCTGTATTGACTGACTTATTCAAGCTCAGTAGATTCCAGGACCCAAGACACTATCGAGATGGTACAGGGTACCTTCTACTTTGCCTAGAATTTTCCCCTCTGCTTTTGACCAATGCTGGAGGGGGTGTGGAATGAAGGGAACATTCCTCCATATATGGTGCGAATGCCCAGTGCGAACACAGTTCTGGTATATGGTTGGTAAACATATATCAAAAGGTTTGGGTATAGACATCCCAGCCTTGCCAAAATATTTTTTGCTCCACACCAAACCCCCCCCCCCCAATGCCTCTGTCTCGCTAAAAGCGAAGCGATTTCCTCCATCTCCTCAATGCAGCCAAACTCCTTATACCAATACACTAGAAAAGCTTGCACATCCCAAGCGAGCTCGACTGGTTGGGGAAGGTGGGGGAGATCATGGAGGCAGACAGCTGGCTCGCTACCTGTAAGGACATCCAAGAACAATTCGAACTTACATGGGCAACCATGTACATGACACAACCATAGCCTCATCTAGCTTATACCTTGCCTTACTTACCTTAGCAGATCCCTCCTTTGGGAGACTTGTCCAAGCGAACCATCCCCCAACAACTAGCGGCTCTACATAAAAAGGGCCCAATCCATTAATGAACCTGGTGAGAATTCTCCTTTACTTTAATCTCCTTCCCTATATTTTTCTCTTACTATTTTTTCTTTTTATTTGTGTTTTTTTTCAACACCCTTAGTATACCCTCGTTTCTGTTTTCAAGCTACCTGAACGGTCACCCAGTGTTTGATTGATCTAGGTACCTCAAGTTCACTCATGACATCTAAGCAATGCAAGTCATATATGCAATAACTCTAGATGAACACCCTACTCTCTCCCAGCAAGGGAGAGAGGCTTGTCCACATGGATCGAATGTCTGGGAGAAGAAGGGTGCCCTTCTAATCACAACAAGTTGATATGTCTCCCTGTTACTGTTGTCCTTATTGGTACCATGCTAAATGTACTCCTCGTTCTCCCCTCCCTTCATTCTCTCCCCCCCCCCCCTCCCCTCCCGACATCCTTGTGATCCCTTGTTGTAATGACAAAATGTTTCTAAAATTTAAAAAAAAAATTATATATAAAAAAAGAAACAATGAGGGTTTAGTCACTCCTGGTTTTGGTGTGTTTATTTACAAGTTGCTACAAGCTTGTACAGCATCTGATCAAACTGATATCTTACTTTCCTGGCATTTTAGAGCCTCAAGAAATGAGATCAGGTCGTCAGTACAGCAGGGTTGGTCAATTTAAAAAATACAGTGGGCATAGAAAATAATCACCCCCTTCAAAACAATCACATTTTCTTGCTTTGCAGCCTGAAATGAAAACAGACACAGATTTTGTTTTTTCCAGCTGTATTTACTCAGTACAACTTATAACATCCAAGTGAAAGATAAAAACATCAACATGTCAGCAAAAAATGAAAAGGGATATCAAAAACAGAAATACAGAGTTGGAAAAAGAATCACTCCTCCTAAAAATGACTTGTAAACTCAATCAGGTGTATCTAATCACCTTCTCAATGGCACACAAAGCCATTTGACTTTCAACTGCTATCAGCTGTGGTCATTTTGATTAGCGCAGCATGAAAAGAGCTTTCCTGGAGCATTTCAGTCCCTGCTAGTGCAACTGAAGCAAACAATCAACTATGGGTGGCAAGGCACTGTTAAAAGATCTCCAGGATATAGTTGTGGACAGGCACAAGTCAGAAGATGGATGCAAAAAAAATGTCAAAGGCCTTATCAATGCCTAGAAGCACAGTGAAGTCTATTATTAGGATGTGGAAGGTATTTGGTACAACACAGACCCTCCCTGGATCAGGACGTCACTCCAAACTGGATGAAAGAGCCAGAAGGAAACTGGTCAGAGAGGCTACCAAGAGGCTTACAGCAACTCTGAAGCAGTTGCAGGAATTTATGACAAAGAGTGGTCATTGTGTCATGTGACAACAATATCACAAATTCTCCACAAATGTGGCTTGTATGGGAGGGTTACAAGAAAAAAGCCACTCCTCGAGAAAGGCCACATGTAGTCATGACTGAGCTCTGCCAAAACTCACCTTGAAGATTCTGAGGCCACATGGTAAAAGGTGTTACGATCAGATGAGAATAAAATTGAATTATTTGGCCTCAACACCAAACAATATGTCTGGTGGAAATTAGACATGTGCACTGCCAAATTTTTTTTTTTTTTTCGTATTTCGGGTCATTCGTTATAATTGAAATTAGCTATTTTGAATAAATTCGTAAATTCGAAATCCGAAAATTTGGAAATGTGAAAATTCGGAATTTCAAAAATCCGAGAATAAGAAAAAAAAAGAAGAAATTTCAAAAGAACGAAAATCTGAAAATAAGAACGAAAATGTGAAAATCCGGAATAATAACTGACTAATAATAACTAACTATTAAATTATAGGTATTGGAATTTCTTTTCAAATTTGGCTGTTGGTGAACATAACGAATACGAATTTATCCAATGATAATTATCCGAAATAACGAATGCTGCATTTAAATGAATATAATGTAACAAATGAATAATAATAAATAATAATAATAAAGGTTATTATTTATTATTATTAAAAGGTTTTTATTATTATTATTAATTTGTTACGCTCCATTAGTTCAGATGCGGCAGTCGTTATTTCGGATAATTCATAACTTTGGATAAATTCGTATTCATTACATTCATTAACAGCCAAATTCAAAAGGAAATTCCAATACCTATTATTTAATAGTTAGTAATAGTTTTTATGAGTTAATATTTAACATTTTCTAATTTTCAGGTTTTCTAATTTTCGTTCTTATTTTCATTCTTTTGAATTTTCAGATTTTCATTCTTATTTTAGAATTTTCAGTTTTTTTAATTTTCATATTTTCGAATTTCGGAAAAATTCATTAAACAGTTTTCGTTTATTCGAATATTTCCAAATTAACAAAATGTGATTATTTTAAAAGGGGGGGGGGTTATTTTCTATACCCACTGTATGTATCCCATAGTTTGTAAAAACTATAACTTTCACACATACTAAATAATTTATGCTGATTTGGGTTATTTTTTTTTTTTACCAAAGAAATGTAGCAGAATACATTTTGGCCTAAATTTATGAAGAAAGATTTTTTGTTTGCAAAATTTTATAATAGAGACTGAAGAAAAATTTGGTTTTGTTTTCAAAATGATTGTTAGTGTTAGATTGGTTGCTATGGGAAACCTGACCATTCACCTAAATCATGCCTCAGGCTTTAAGATACTCTTTGACAGCCGAGCCATGTGACTAGCTCAATGACCCATGTGACCTTCCACTCTGTCCTCATTGGGTGCACCAAGATGGCGCTGGGGTTAAATAAAGGGGGTGTGCCAAAATGGCGGAATGATTTCCCATTCCTGTATCTTATAATATCCAATACAACGTGCTTTGTTGAGGTGGTAGAAAGAACTCTGCTCCACTATCGCTCTGTTTTTAGCCACTATACGGCGAGCCGCTCTTTAATCGTTCCAGCTTCCTCTCTATGGTCTGTGACCTACGTATGCGTTTGCTTCTGCGTGTGAACACAAGGGGGTGGGGTGCTTTAACATTTTATATATTTTTTTAATGTTTATTTTATTTTTTTTTATATTTACACTTTCCCTTTAATTTTTTCTTTTTAGTGATCACTTTTATTCCTATTACAATGAATGTAAGCATTCATTGTAATAGGAATAGTGCATGACAGGTCCTCTTTACAGGCTGGAAAGCCTGAGATAAAAAAAAATCGATCGCAGGCTTCCCAGCAAAAAAAAAAAAAATCAGTGTTTACATCTGCCGGTACCAGAAGTGACGTCGCTTCCGGCCTCCAAGGGTCATAGAGATGGCCCGGGAACCATCTGGTCTGCAGTCAGCTCAATGGTAAACTGCTGCCGCCGGTGGATTAATTCTCTGGCTCCCCGAGCGCACGGGCGAGCCGGGAGAAGCACCGGAGGGCGGCAGGTGGGGGGAATGTCCCCTCCTGCCGCATGTAAAAGCAATCAAGCAGCTAAACAGCCGCTATGATGGATTTTACTTTGTAGGGAATGGCCGGCTAAAAAAAAAAAAAAAGATATGTAAATGATGCCTGCAGCTGCCTGTAGCGTCATTCCAATATGTCCATTCAAAGTCCAGGATGTCATAGGACGTCCTTGGTTGGGAAGTGGTTTTAAAGCGTGACATTTTGGGTATCTACTCGTCGAAGCATTGTTGTTTTTATTTTACTAAAAAAAAATGGGTATTATATTATGCTTGTGTTCACCAAAATTTATTAAAATCTATTTTCTTCCAAACAATTTGCATGCTCTCAAAACTGCTGCACATATTTTGTATGACATAACAAATTGCAACACCCACCATTTTATTCTTTAGGGCCTCTGCTTGAAAAAATATGTGCAGCACAACAAGGGCACCACAGTTAGCCCCGCCCATTCTCCACCCCTATTCTCGGGAACACATCCAACTATGGTTATGGCCTTGTGTGAGTCCAGATAGAGTTTGTCATAGCTCCCAACTGTCCCTGATTTCGAGGGACTGTCCCTGATTTGGAGCAATGTCCCTCTGTCCCTCATTCCTCCTTATTTGTCCCTCATTTTGGTCTGATCTATATAGTTGTATATAAAATGCGCTTTTTATCTATCAAAGTGTTTTCCGGTGCTAAACCTTTCATCTGATTTCTAAATTGCTGCATTTGTAAATCCCAAAAGCCAATATAAAGTAATAGCAGTGGTAAAAAAAAAAAGCACTTGTGGGTTCAACCAATCTTGTTTTTTTGTACAATTTTCCTTTAAGGGGGCGTGACAAGGGGTGTGTCCTATGCCTGCATACTTTTGCTGATAGGTGTCCCTCATTCCCATCTCAAAAAGTTGGGAGGTATGGGTTTGTGTTGCTCATGGCAACCAAATACTGACACCCTATAATAACTTACTGCTAGTGTATAATTGGTTGCTATGGGAAACCTGACCATTCACCGTCCTAAAGCATGCCTCAGGCTATAAGATACTCTTTGACAGCTGAGCCATGTGACCAGCTCAATGACCCCCGTGACCTTCCACTCCGTCCTCATTGGGTGTACCAAGATGGCGCTGGGGTTAAATAAAGGGGGTGCGCCAAAATGGCGGAATGATTTCCCATTCCCGTATCTTATAATATCCCATACAACGCGCTTTGTTGAGGCGGTAGAAAGGGCTCTGCCCTACTATCGCTCTGTTTTTTAGCCACAATACGGCGAGCCGCTCTCTATTCGTTCCAGCCTCCTCTCTATGGTCTGTGGCCGCTCTATCCCGCCCCCGGAAGTCTCGCTGGTCCCGTCCTCGCCGCGGTGCAGTGTGGGTAGGCCGCTGTCAGCCATGGCGTCCCGTGCCCTCTGTGTGTGTGTCCGCGCGGCTCTGCGCCCCCTCCCCCGGCGATCTGTGGCGCCCCTGAGCGGAGCCGTGTGCCGGCAGCGCTCCACCCTCAGCCGACCTGCAGAGCCGGCCCCGCTCCTCAACACACAGGTACAGTGCGGGCTCAGGGTCACCTGGGGGGGGAGGTCGTGTCCATAGTGGGGTAACCCTTAGCAACCAATCACAGGTCACTGTGCTAAAGTCAGGCTGCTACAAAGTAAAATCTGATTGGTCTCTCTGGAACCTGGACTGAGGAACACTCAGGGGTGCCAGTGGTGACCTCTCTGGGGTCCTGCCAGGAACTCCTCAGACTGCGGGCAAGCCCCATTCTCCAACACAGAGCAAGGAATCACTGCCTTCTCCTTCACCACCCCCATACCAGCCCAATTGTGACATTTCTGAAGTCCAACCCCCAAACATATATTTTTTTTTAAGCGGAGGCCCTAGAGAATAAAATATTGGGGGTTGCAATTTTTTTTATGTCACCCGACTTTTGTGAATCGTTTTTTTAAACGCAATTTTTTTTGGGGAAAAAAATACACTTTAACCACTTGATGCCCCACACTATAGCCGAAAGACGGCAACAGCGCGGGCTTAAAAATTGCCAGGAGGGTGAACATTGGACGTGCCTGCACCCCCCCACCCCGATCGCGGGCGGCGCTCTCTGTGATGTCCTTGGTATCCTGGTATAACCGCTTCTCTACTGCAATGTGTATATATACTGTGGGCGGTAGGGAAGTGCTTAAAGGGGAACTGAACTTTTCTACAGATTTATTCCTAATTATTCACACCTTTTTAGATCAGCAGGGTGGCTCTATCCACCTGTACCCACATTCTGGGCATTGCATTGCTCCTCCTTTGAGCTGGCAGGGCCCAACAATGCACAATTAACTTTTCTCCGCAGGCCGTGGCAGGATCAGATTGTATTTAGATGGGTGTAAACAGACATAAGTTCACTTACATCTGCTGCTATATAGAGGATAAAATGAAGAAATGGTCGCACTCTGATTTTCCAAAAAACTTGCTTGATGTACCTTTTATTGTCACAAGTATATCAGACAAACACAGGACAGGCAGTTGACGCGTTTCACAAGCAAGCCATCCCTCGTGAAACGCGTCAACTGCCTGTCCTGTGTTTATCTGATACACTTGTGACAACAAAAGGTACATCAAGCAAGTTTTTTGGAAATTTGGAGTGAGACCATTTCTTCATTTTATTCGCATTGGACGGTGGTGAGTCGGGGTCTGCACCTGTTATCCATTTGCACCTGAAAATTTGCCTGGAGCGGTGTGTGCTCTTCTTTGGTTTACTGCTGCTCCATAGAGGATAATGGACGGTCCGATCGGATCTGCCTAAAAAACTGACAGGCAGACCCGAATGGTCCTCATGTATCAAAGAACCCTCACCATGTTTTGTATTAATTTTTTTTTTTAAACAGGCACAAATTTTTTATTTTTACATTTTATGTTTTTTTTTATTTTTTTTTTTGGGGGGGGGGGGGGATGGTTTGGACAGACATCAGGGGTCTGAACAAACCCCCTGAAGTCTCCTTCTTGAGACAGAGGGAGGGACTGAAGACAGTCCTATTCTCTGCAGCTTCATCTGCGCTGTGGATGAATAAATAGGAGCCTGTATAGAGACTCATGCATAGAGAACTTTCATTCACAAACTGGATCATAGTAAACAGTTTACTATACTTCAGTGATGAATGAACGGAAGCGACTGGTACAAATCGCCCAAGCCCCACCCCCCATTCTGACACCAATCACCCAGATTGCAGCGGGTAGGAGGGTGTGGAGAGAAAGCCAGCAAAGCTGCATTGGGGGCTGCCGGGGATCAGTGGGGGGGGGTCGCAGGGGAGGAATAATTTTATCATTTTTTACACACTGACTCCTATGCAATTACCAGCAGTAGAGGCAGCAAGAGGAAGCTGGGAATTGCATCTGACACACGGGTTTGGAGCTGGCGGGAAGGGACAGGTGGCAAAGGAATGGGGTAGTAGGGGCGGTGTGGGCATTTTAGCCAGTGCAGCGGGGAATGTGGAGGGGCAGGAAGCAATACTGAAAAGCGGAGCGGGCGGTTTGGTTATTTTAGATGAAAAGCTCTAATCAGCTACTCAGAGCTATTGTTCTGTTCAGCAGAGTCTGCTGAGACAGTTTTGGAGTGACCATGAGCTTATAGCAGGAGGAGGAATCTCGGATCCTTACAGACCTGGTCAGCTGGAAGTACTATAGTTCCATATGCCATATATACCTGGCATTGAAAGGGTTAAAAGTTGTCCTATTAAAGTGAACCTGTAAGAAACTGAATCTTCCATTTTAAGTTGTTATAATTCTGCCACCTTTCCTTCCAGGAATATATTGTATGTGTGTGCTGTTATTCATCTGTATTCTCTCCCTATCAAATCAGAAATGTCTTTAGCTTCAATGCTTTGCTGAGTCCCTGACCTGGAACAAGTATTTTTTTCCAAAGTAATAGCAGAAGTCCTTATCTGCATACTCGATCCAGGTTAGTGGTTCAGAGTAGAGCAGGGGTAGGCAACCTGGGGCCCTTCAGCTGTTGTGGAACTACATTTCCCATGAGGCATTGCAAGGCTGGCAGTTACAATTACTCCCAGAGGCATGATGGGACTTGTAGTTCTACAACAGCTGGAGGGCCCCAGGGTACCTATGCCTGGTGTAGAGGATCAACATGACAGCTATTCAAATGGCATCAATGGCTTTCTCAACAAAGGTCTTCTTTAACAAAGACTATTGTTTTCTTTTACGTTATTCTGGCAGAATGTTTTCCGGTTTGTGTTTGTTATAGGTACTGAGTTTAGGCAAGAGATAAGCCAAACAGTCACTGTGAGAGGGAGAGAATATAATCCCTAGGAGGTAAGGCTAGAAAAATTATACAGTTATGCTGCGTACACATGAGCGGACTTTTCGACAGACTTTATGACGGACTTTCTGAATGAACGGACTTGCCTACACACAATCCACCAGAGTCTATCGAATTCGTAAGTGGTGACATACGACCAGACTAAAACAAGGACGTTCATAGGCAGTAGCCAATAGCTGCCCTAGCGTGGCTTTTTGTCCCTCGAACTAGCATACAGACGAGCGGACTTTTCGACCGGACTCGATTTCGACGGATTGATTTAAAACATGTTTCAAATCTAAGTCCGTCCAACTTTTGAGAAAACAAAGTCCGCTGGAGCCCACACACGATCGAATTGTCTGACGAAATCCCATCCGCCGGGCAAAGTCTGCTGTAAATTCCGCTCGTGTGTACGCGGTATTAGAGTAGAAAATCCAGTGGTTACATTTGCCCATTGGTGCCTTGTTCTCTTGAACATGCAATCTGTGTCAGAATGTGGTGAGGACTGGCTTGTTTTTTGTTTTTTTGTATTGTGTTCAACCACTTGGGTTGATCGAAAAAAAAAAAAAAAAAAAAGACCCAATTCCCCCATCCACACACTTGATGTGGATGGGGGATTCCTTCTCGCTGAGTCTTTGTATTCTGGCAGCGGGGGAGAGTTTCTTGCCATCAGACTACACAGATCAACACCACCAGCTATAGAAGGCAGTGCTAATCGAGAGAGAAATTTTCAACGGTCCGCTTGTGCACAATTGATAGATTCCGCTGAGCTGGACAAATTTTGATCCATGGCTGGCATGTCTGTGGACCACAGCCATAGTAAACCGTATGCAGCATTTTATGACAACATTTTTATTTTTTTTCCTGGGTAAATATACACAAAGTTACCCCTTTTTCTTTACTTTGCATGCAGGTCTCCAGCTACTTATATCAATCATGTCGCCAGTACAGCGGAGCTCCTCCCCTAACCTTGGAAGGCATTGCAGAACGAGTTTTATATGTATTGAAACTGTACGATAAGGTTGATCCAGAAAAGGTGGGTCTTTTTACTCTTTCTAAGTTTTCAGTGCCAATGTGCAACCTGTGATAGGGAAAGTTACCAAGTGTACCACCTCTTAACACCGCCACAGTACTGCTTTAGGTGTTTTGCCACCTATCACACAGTCCCATCTATAAACTCACCCTTTCTCCATCGGTGGCTTTGTGGAATACATCCCTTTTTATTTCCTTCTTGGGACAACAGGCTTGCCAGCTCCCAGAAGACTATGGGGGTTGATTTACTAAAACTGGAGGTGGCAAAATCTGGTGCAGCTCTTCATAGAAACCAATCGACTTCCAGGTTTTATTGTCAAAACTTTGTGTTGCTAAACCCAGGACCTGCATTCACTATGTCTGGTCACCCACTGTACACAGAACATGGAAATGTAATAGTTTTAGTAAATATAAACTGCTAAATACCCTTTCTCATCAGCAGTTAGAGCAGTCTTGTGACTTCTATCAGTGTCTGGGTAAAGCTTGTAGGAGGAGTGTTCATTCTCCTCTGATTGTGCTATGAGGGTGCAGGACCCCTGACCCTCTGTCTGGACAGTGCTGATTGGCCCTGTGCTGATCACATGCACTCTCCCTAGAAGAAAAAAATTCTTTAGCAGTACACACCAAACTGAGCATGTGCAGCTTTCCCCCAAGTCTCTGTTCTATCGGGAGATGAATTGGGGACTGTGGAGGAAGAGGAGGATCAGAGAAGACAGGATCAAACAGCCTTTTTAAACAATACAGAAGATTAACCCCTTAGGTTCAACAGGGAGTATAACAAGCATGCTTTACTGCATATACAGACTAATTTTACTGTTGTGGGGTTAGTAACACTTTAATTGAACAAGCTGAACTTCGAAGCTGATTGTCATGCACAGCTGCACCAATTTTAGTAAATCTCTCTCTATGTATCATTATTTTAGATCAATCTTCTGGAAAATTACCAGTAGTGCCCACAGTGTCTGCCTTCACTAGAGTAAAGATGGCCCTACACTAGTAGATTTTCATGCGAACAAAAATGCAGTACATTTGGATTATTGTCATTCAAAAGTACTTTGTTGGCGTTTAACGTTTGGTTTTGGAATAACAGGAATTTCCCAAACGCCACATACTTGGTTAGAAATTTGTTTCCATTCTACTCCTTCGAATTTTCTCATCACTGCGGTTGAAAAGAGAGCATTGATTTGACCCCACTAATGATTAGATAATCTATAATGAATGTTCTCAAAATCGAAAATTTAGACTAAGATTCTACTAGTGTATGACCAACTTTAAGTGTATTCTGCCCGTGTTTCTGTTCTTACCTCTTTTGTGTACTACCCATCATGAAGAGTAAATAGCAGGGGTACACTTTGTGGAACACTGATCCAGTCATACACAAATGTATTCTTATCACTCATTTATCTGGCTTACCTGATATCCTAAAATTGCAGTTAATATATCAGGGCACTGCTAGCAAAGATTGTAACATTAACATTTTTACAAGGGATCTTGGGCTCCATCCGCATGGGTGTTTTGCCATGCTGCGAATGCCAGCAGTAAGAATCAGATTCCTGCTTCTTGGGTTGTCCAGCTGCGTTTTTTGCATCCAGCTGTGATCATAGGTAATCGCTGGCTGTGTGAACAGGCACAACTAGCTGCGTCCACTGACTGCCTGTCATTCCACTGTACAGGGCTCAGCAACAGCTATCAGTCAATCCCACCTGGGGTAGATTCTTGCCACGTGGATTTGCAATGTGGCTAAAATGTCTGTGTGATTAGAGCCTAACACGGGATCAGGAGTATAGTACTAGTTTCAACCAGGTTTAAAAGCATAGTCCACCTTACTGACCATGTGCACTCATATATAGATTGTAATATAGAATATGGTCACCTTCTCCAGCCCCCCATCCTCAAGTAACCTCACCCGATTTACCTGACTTGCAGGGTTCTTCTTGTTTCACTTTTATTTTGAAATGCGTGCAGATGTGCATGGCTCGGCCTGCATCATCCAGTCACATGGCTCTGAATGAAAAGCCTACAAGTCCCAACTACCACTGCAGTAGAGGGACTTGTAGATCTCAATGGAGCGCAAGTGTGGTGACTTCACTGCATTTGTAGTCCATTGATTACTTCCTCCACACAGAAGGTCCATACCTCTGTACCGGGTTGCTGAAGCCCGTGCATTGCACTTGTGAAGCACTAACCGTGGTTGCAATTTTCTGCAGGTTCCAGTGCAAAGATTTTATAAGTGCAGATTAATGTGTGTACGCTAATACATTTTTGCAAAATGAGGACCATGCCTTTAGGAATAGTTACCTCTTCTGTGGCATTGAAACCACAATGCCCAGGAATCCAGGTCTGTTCATTGTATCTTTTGGCACAGATTCCTGTAATAGCCTCTTCTGTTCTTAATTTATTTAATTGTAGTATTGCAGCCCCGTGCACCAAGCCACTGCTGAAAAGTCAATATCGCTGCTCAGACAAATGAAAATCTAGCAAATACCTTTTTTCCTCCATTGATTATTCATATCTGGGGTTCCTGGTCAAAGCAAAAGCCTCAGATTGGGTATCGCAGTGATCCATCACTGTACAGCCCGCCCCTCTGTTTACTTTCTCTTCTGAATCAAAAGAAAGATGCATTGTAGCTTTCTCTTATAGGAGATGAAGATGTAAATAAACAAGTTTGTTTTAAAAAAAAAAAAAAAATTATCTATCGATCTATCAAAGTTTGATCTAGGTCGGTGCCGCGGTTAGTGTTCGGATCAGGGTAAGTACATTTTGGCTAGGATTTTTTACATTGGTGTCAGTGTGTTTTAGGTAGGATAAAAAAAAGCAAAATACACACCATTGTTTCTGGGCCCTAATATGTGTACAAATGACATACACACACGTGGTATCGCTGCGATCGTCATGAGGAGAATTTATTTTCGGTTGTTCTTTGATGGGAAATAATGGTAACCACATGAAAAATACAGCTACATTTAGGAAAAAATGTTTTTGTTTTTTTGTTTACGGTTTTGGGCCAGTTTTTTCCTTTTGATAAAATGTAAAAAAGAGTCGGGCGATATCCGTTGCCATTTACCATCAAGCGAGCCAACTTTTCCCAAACAAAATGCGGTATAATCCACCTGGATACACAAAGTAGCCGTGATATGTACAGTTTTACTAACACATGTCAGTGTTGCAAAATTGTGTTCAGGCATTATTTGTTTTACACTGTCACTAAAGGGTTAACTTTTTAGGCTCTGTTTTGATGGTAAATGGCAACAGATATCTCTTGACTTTAAAAAAAAAAAAATGTATACATACGTAAAGTTTTAGTGGTGCATAAACTGAAATACCAGACGTTCATTGTGCTTCTTCTAGCTCACCGTCAACTCCCATTTCATGAAAGACCTGGGACTGGATAGTTTGGACCAAGTTGAAATAATCATGGCGATGGAGGATGAGTTTGGTAAGATGGCTGCGCCCCAGTTTATTGTCTTAAAGTGGTATTAAAACAAAAAATGTAATATATTGGAGCTTACCAATTAGACGTGGTGGCTGCTTTTGATTTCTTTTTTTTATACCTTTTTTCCCCTCTGCTTTCACCTGGTGGTCTGGCCAGTAACACACCTCCTGTATTAGTGCCCGCACTCTTCGGACACCACCATTGTCTTGGGGGGAGCGTTAGATGTACTAGCAGATTTAAATACACTAACAAATTGAAGCCACACTCCAGCTAACACTTTACAATCCGTTACAGCAAACATTATTTTTTTCCTTTTGGGATAAAGGTTTTATGTAAATAAAAGCTTATTGTAAGCTTTCCTGTCAATGTTAAATGGTTTGTCCCATGTCTGTAACTGACACATTCTGCTTGAGCGCTTGCTCTTTTGAAAAGCAAAAGACTTACTGGCTGGATCACCAGATGAAAATAGAGAGCCTAAAAATTAAAATGAATGCAGATATCACATGTAAGAACTGGTAAGCTGCGATATGTTTTCTTTTGGGTTTAATACCAATTTAACTATTCTGTCTGTCCTTTTGGTGGTCATTGTTACAGTTGACTTGAAGTTTTGAAGATGGTTGTATGTTGCTATGTAGCTTTAGCTTTTTTTGGAAAGGTGATATTATGGCCACCTCCATTGACCGCTGAAACTGATACATCTAAGGCCCCTTTCACAGGGGCTGTCCAATCGGGTCCATCTGTTAGGTTGTTCAGGCGGACCTGATCGGACCCTCCAGATTCTTCTATGGAGCGGCAGATCCACTGACACCTGTCGCCATCCGTCTGATCCTGTCCGCCAAAAACAGACAGATGATGGTCCTATTCCCAAACGCATTAGACAAGCGGTCCGTTTCCATCCGATTGCCCCTTAGAGGGAAGCCGGACTCTGTCTGTGTCCGCTTTGCATAGCAGAGCAGAAACTGACTTGTCACCTGCCTGCCCAGCGGGGATCAGCAGAGGGTTCCCCCCGCTGAGCAAGCAGGTCCCGCTAAGCAAAGGCGCCCATGTGAAAGGGGCCTAAATGACCGAGGCATCTGGAGCTGTAGAAAACCTGTACTGTTATCAGATTAGACAAAGGAACCCAAATACTGTACAGCTTGCACCCTCCCCCCCCCACCACCCTGCAGGCTACACAGCCTCTTTAAGCTATCATTGAGTCACAGTAACGGGGTACATGTGTGCCTAGGCCCAAATACTAACATTCAAAAAGTCGGTATGTGCGTAGGGTTTAGGGGGGAGCGCTGCAAAGATAGTAGCAGGCACTTCATGACACATGCTGGCTGTTTGCCTTCTTTGACCATATCATACAGAACATTGTGAATAATAACCAGGTGCAGTGCCTTCTTTCGTAGCATCACCTGTAATACTAAATTATAGGTGCAGTTTCATTGTGATGTGTGTGTGTGTTTTTTGTTTTTTTTTTTGTTTTTGTTTTTTTCTTTTCTTGGGGGATAAGCACTATATGGCATAACTTATTTCATACAAGATAAACTGTATGCACAGCTCTCTCCTCCACATACGTGCAGGTTGAATCCTCTGGCACCTAGGAAGATTTAGAAGTATTTTTAAAGTGTGAGCACCTTCAGTTAATGAATTGCCTTTAAAGTGCAAGTACTTTGCTGCAAATGATTGGCCGTATAGTCTCTGGGCTTGTACTTTTACATTCGTGTTTCCCAGCATTGCTGTATCTGTGCAGGATTCCTTCTACATGCATCTCTTCAGAGACAGATATGGTGACTGGTGGAGTTTGGCTTCAATCTTCATCTAAATCTGCTAGTACATCTAACATCACTCTAACTTCGTACTGACAATGATGTTGTCCAAATGTGCCCCCTATGGTCCTTTATCCAGAGTGGAGGCACTCTAATACAGGTGGTGTGTTACTGGCCAGATCACTAGGTGAAAACAGGGAAAAAGCCTAAAAGGAAAACCTAATGCAGCCAGGACATTGTGGTTTGGGGGTTTATTATTGCCTTAATGTTACCAGATTTAAAAACTGAAATCTGGGGACACTTTTACAATACCCACAAAGCCACCCCCCCATTTAACTAATTAATTGCACAGAGGGACCCCAAGCCACCTTTTTTTTGGGTCCTACAATGATGCTCCTGGCTCCTCCACTTCTACTAGTGCCCCCATAGCAAGCTTCTTGCTATGGGGCACTCATGTGGGCTCATTCCAAAGCCCTGCTGCCTGTGTCTAAAGGCATGGCTTGGCCCCATCCCAAACTCCCACTTCACTGGCATTGATTGACAGCAGCAGGAGCTAATGGCTTCTGCCTCAGCATAGCCTGTGAAAGCAGGAAGTGGGTGGGCTTAAAATGGTATTGGTTAAAGTAAACCTGAACCTATGCTGCTTAAGGGTCATGGGTGTGAATCATAGAGTGCAGGGGCCAGAATTAAGTAACACATAGACTTAATCCGGACCTCTGAACTCTGTGTGTTACTTAATCCTTACCTCTAAATTCTGTGTTACTCAATCATTAAATAATAGAGTTCAAGGGTCAGAATTGAGTAACACAGAGGAGTAACCGGGGATCATGTCAGCAGTAGTAGTAACTCGGTCATGCTTGCAGCATTGTCCTAGGGAGCTGCCTGGTAGAAAAAAGTTGCAATGCACAGGCTTCAACTCGCACTGCAAGCACTCATTCAATTCTAAACTGCTATGGCTGGAGCCCTGTGCATGGAAGCGCGCATCACTGCAAGGTGTGGTTCCTGAGAAATGGGGATGAATGGCAAGCTTAATATGGGCACATATGCCATTGAGTTGGGATTATCCAAAACTGGTAAGGTCTCATCATGGAGGTTTTTCCTTTACGGTTTGCTGTTTATGTAATGTAGCATCACATAAAGCAACACTCAAAGTACTGATTTATTTTTGTATATACTTCTTTTCTGATAGAAGTGAAGCTGGCCATACATTTTTACTTTTTTTTTTTTTTTCTCAATCAGCCAGCGGTCTGAATGGGGGGGGACTGACCGACCGCGCCCCCCCCTTCATCCACACATTTAGTGTGGATGGGGGAATCCTCCAAGCTGCGCTATTGTATACTGACAGTGGGGAGACACTTGAACAGTGCTGCAGCCACTGTTTGGTAAATTAACTTCTGTTGAACTGCAGTGGCCATGCATAAATCCAAATTCTGCCGGTCCCTACTGAACTAGCCAAATTTCGATCAATCTTTGGCCACCTTATAGCTTTGTCCCCTGCATAACTGGATAGAAGGGGGGGGGGGGGGGGGTTGCCTTACTGACATGTCTGAGTGTTGGCATCAATGAGGCATAGTCTCTCATTAACCTGGAAGATCTCTGGTACATAGACTGTCTGGTCTTTTTGATTTGGCATTCAGACTTTCTGATCAGAAGCCAGCTTTGGGAATTGGATTTGATTAAAATTGTTCTCAACAAAGTGTTGTGTCCATGCTTTCTGGTGCTCCGCTGTGTGTGTGTGTACAGTGGGGACGGAAAGTATTCAGACCCCCTAAATTTTTAATTCTTTGTTATATTGCAGCCATTTGTTAAAATCCATTTTAAGTTCATTTTTTTTCCTCATTAATGTACACACGGCACCCCATATTGACAGAAAAACACAGAATTGACATTTTTGCAGATTTATTAAAAAAGAAAAACTGAAATATCACATGGTCCCAAGTATTCAGACCCTTTGCTCAGTATTTAGTAGAAGCACCCTTTTGATCTAATACAGAAATGAGTCTTTTTGGGAAAGATGCAACAAGTTTTTCACACCTGGGTTTCGGGATCCTCTGCCATTCCTCCTTGCAGATCCTCTCCAGTTCTGTCAGGTTGGATGGTAAACGTTGGTGGACAGACATTTTTAGGTCTCTCCAGAGATGCTCAATTGGGTTTAAGTCAGGGCTCTGGCTGGGCCATTCAAGAACAGTCACAGAGTTGTTGTGAAGCCACTCCTTCGTTATTTTAGCTGTGTGCTTAGGGTCATTGTCTTGCTGGAAGGTAAACCTTCAGCCCAGTCTGAGGTCCTGAGCACTCTGGAGAAGGTTTTCGTCCAGGATATCCCTGTACTTGGCTGCATTCATCTTTCCCTCGATTGCAACCAGTCGTCCTGTCCCTGCAGCTGAAAAACACCCCCACAGCAAGATGCTGTCACCACCATGCTTCACTGTTGGGACTGTATTGGACAGGTGATAAGCAGTGCCTGGTTTTCTCCACACATACCGCTTAGAATTAAGGCCAAAAAGTTCTATCTTGGTCTCATCAGACCAGAGAATCTTATTTCTCACCATCTTGGAGTCCTTCAGGTGTTTTTTTTTTAGCAAACTCCATGCGGGCTTTCATGTGTCTTGCACTGAGGAGAGGCTTCCGTCGGGCCACTCTGCCATAAAGCCCCGACTGGTGGAGGGCTGCAGTGATGGTTGACTTTCTACAACTTTCTCCCATCTCCCGACTGCATCTCTGGAGCTCAGCCACAGTGATCTTTGGGTTCGTCTTTACCTCTCTCACCAAGGCTCTTCTCCCCCGATAGATCAGTTTGGCCGATTGGCCAGCTGTAGGAAGGCTTCTGGTCGTCTCAAACATCTTCCATTCAAGGATTATGGAGGCCACTGTGCTCTTAGGAACCTTAAGTGCAGCAGAAATTTTTTTGTAACCTTGGCCAGATCTGTGCCTTGCCACAATTCTGTCTCTGAGCTCTTCAGGCAGTTTTTCCTTTGACCTCGTGATTCTCATTTGCTCTGACATGCACTGTGAGCTGTAAGGTCTTATATAGACAGGTGTGTGGCTTTCCTAATCAAGTCCAATCAGTATAATCAAACACAGCTGGACTCGAAGGCGTAGAAGCATCTCAAGGATGATCAGAAGAAATGAACAGCACCTGAGTTAAATATATGAGTGTCACAGCAAAGGGTCTGAATACTTAGGACCATGTGATATTTCAGTTTTTCTTTTTTAATAAATCTGCAAAGATGTCAACAATTCTGTGTTTTTCTGTCTATATGGGGTGCTGTGTGTACATTAATGAGGAAAAAATGAACTTAAATGATTTTAGCAAATGGCTGCAATATAACAAAGAGTGAAAAATTTAAGGGGTCTGAATACTTTCCATCCCCACTGTATGTATGTGTGTGTGTGTGTGTGTGTGTATATATATAACTTTACTGTGTAAAAAGCTGCTTGGCTACATGGTTATAACAAACACGTTTAAACTGATGATGGTGAATTGGGTCAAAGAAAAAACTTTGGACAGCTAATAGTTTGTATGAACTGTGAAAAAGACCAATCTGCCAAACTGATGTTTGTTTTACCAGAATGAATGTTCTCAGTGTAAAGGTTGTGGCTGTTTGTTATAAATGTTATAAATCTCACTACAACTAAACCTGATGAATAAACCTCCTGCAAGTCACATTCCAGCAACATAAAATGTAAACTTACATAAATGGGCACCAAGTTTAAAAGGTGAAAAAGTCCAATGTTTTTTGTTTTTTTTTAAATAAATCACAATTGCCCATGAGATGTCCAACGTGCTTTGGGAGCAACAATACCACTACTTCATCGGGGCTTAGAATGGGCTGAAGACTTGAAACAATTCACATATCAACTTAGGACCCATATTGAGTCTATAGTTACTTGGGTAATCCTTCTTTTTTTTTTTTTTTTTAAGTTCTGGCCATACACTGTGATCAGCGACAGATTTTCACTTCTTTCAAAATCATCCTTCATTCAGCCTGATGGAGGACGTGTGTTGGATCGCAGATCGATTAAAGCCCGCCATAGATTGTTCAAATCTCTCCCGGTTCAGCAGGGACTGGCCGAGATTCGAACCATGTATGAGGCGGCTAATTGTACCCAAGTTGATCGATGGATCAACTTGGGTACAAGCAGCATGTCAAATTTTTGATGTGATTCTCAGCAGCCATAGCCGCAAGCAATAATCTCTGTGTGTTCTTTCCCGGCGCAGTGGGGGAGCCGACCTGTCCGGGAAAGAACACGCAGTGATTATTGCTAGGGGCTATAAAACACAATTGCTCTGGGGAAGGGATTCCCCCATCAACCTGGGGTTGCATGAAAGAAAATTGTTCCATGTATGGCCGGCTTTAGTCTGCAGTGAACAGTGTGTCTGTGTGCAGGCAGTCCCATTCAGCTCAATTGAGATGCAGCAGCTGCATGGACACAGCTGCTGCTCCCAATTTGACAGCTATGTGGGTGCATGGCCCCAAATGCACACTCTGTGTCTGGGGCCATGCACACTCATTGCTATCAATTCGGCAGCAATGTCTGTACAGTCACTACATCCCATTTAACATGAATGGGACTGCCTGCATGGAGATGAATGGAACACCTGTGCATCGCTGTGCAGGTAAACACGGCCCTTAAATGGATGTACACTGTAGTGCGCCTGTGTGAATGAGATCTTGTGGAAAATCCACATGAGGTCCATCCCCCCCCATATCATAAAATACGATGGTATGGACTTTACATTAGACTTGCGCTGCTTTTGGCCTGTGTAGATTTACCAGATGCCTCTGATGTAGCAACAGCCACTGTCTTCTCTCTGTGCTGCTGTCACATGGATAAGAAGTGATGTAAAATCTCCCTAATGGGTTCAATTCATAGCAATGGCAACTTGACAGAAGCAGGAAGTCCTCCCAAGTCCTATGTGTTTTTACTGCAGTTGGGCTTCATTTATTTCCCCTTGGCTTACTGCAATATTCCGGAGAAGAAATCGCAGACGCAAGGAGTGGGACTTGATGTGCACCGTATCAACAATAACAAAACTAAAAATATATTCAACCATGGTATTTTATTAGAAAAATTATTAAAACCAACGTTAAAACATAGCCATAATAACCTGGACTAGTGTGTGTGTGTGTGTGTGTGTGTGTGTGTGTGTGTGTGTGTGTGTATACCCACCCCCCAACAAACAGGTAAGGAGCCCCCAAAGTACTCTCATAAACAAATGTTCAGCATAGTAACAGACATCACCAAAGGCTGATAATAAACACAAGGCTGTAATTGTAGGGGGATGCGTGGGGTCACACTACAACAAAACTGTGCTCAACATGTTTTGCGTTTAACGCTTCTTCAGGAGCATGAAGGGTTAAATTAGTTCTATCAGGTTTTTGTTTGGGGAAACAAGCTGAAGTTTAACCCTTCATGCTCCTAAAGAAGCGTTACTAAAGGCGAGACATATTGAGCACAGTTCTGTTCTAGTGTGCGCCCACGCATCCCCCTACAATTACAGCCTTGTGTTTATTGTCAGCCTTTGGGGATGCCTGTTACTATGCTGAACATTTGTTTGAAATTACTTTGGGGGCTCCCTACCTGTTTTTTTTGGGGGGGGGGGGGTATACTCGCACATTAGTCCAGGTTATTATGGATATGTTTTAACTTTGGTTTTAATGATTTTTCTAATAAAATACCATATTTGAATATATTTTTTTGTTTCATTATTGTTGATGCGGTGCCCACAAAGTCCCACTCCTTGCGTTTTGCGATTTCTTCTTCTATATATTCCAGGGATTTGGCACAATGCACTCAATATGGCCATGGTGGCATATTTAAAATTGTTACTGCAATATTCCACCTTCCCACTAGATGGCAGACTTGGACCACGTCTCTATCTATGTCACCAGGGCTTTGATGGATGATGTTTTTTGCTCGGAGGCATACGTGGGGGCCATACTAATTATTCTCCATCCACTACATGCAGAAAGGTATTAGTCAATAGAACTAAATAGGCACGATGAGAGCCTGCAATCTGCATTTTTGGGATATTGTGTTTTGATTGTGGCGTTTGTTACCATAATAATATATAAAATGTGCCTGGTAACCTTTCCATTTTCTGGGCTTTCAGGTAGGATCATTAATTCATGCAATAGGGCTTGATGTTCTCCAGCGTCTGCATTTCCACCTCACTGGGCTGTGGTCATAATTCCATAAACATTGGACTTTGGGCTTTTATTTTGGACCTCAATTATTCTCCAATCCAAAAAAGAGAAATAAATGATTTAATTTAAAAAACGTTTAAGCTGAACTTTTCAATGACATTGCTCCCGGCAATGATTTATTTTTAATTATCTGTGTCAGTAGGACAGTCTCAGTAGAGGTAGCGAGCTTTCTCTGTACGCGGGTGATTTTATCTACCCCTACCCACTTGCGGGTTGCTAGGCAACTGGCTTGTGCGCAAGCATCAGTAAACGCACGTGCAGGCATAGGGAATGCAGGTTAAAGCAGCATATTAATTTTGCAGGATGATGGCAGCAAATATTGGCTTATCAAATTTGGTTAGAGCTTTTGAATAAATATCTGTCACCCGTAGTATTTGTTCCAGCTGTCATTAGATTTCAATATCATTTTTTTTTTGTGTGTGTATATATATGTATCTCTCTCTGATTTATGAGCAGCAGCAATAAAGCTTTGGCCATACATGGATTGAAATTTGGCCAGTTCAGCAGGCCAGGGACAAGCCAACTTTGGATCCATGCATGTCCACTGTGGTTTAACAGTCAAATTATCGGTCAAATTCTGTTTAATCACTCTGTTGGATTTTAGCCACTTGATCAGTAGAAGATCCCCCGGCTTGCTGTCACAATTGGGGGGGGGGGGGGGTGCAGGGGCTGCTGCGCCTGTAACGTGCACACCCTGAATATATTCTTTATGCTTTAAAAAGTGAGAAACGTTTTAAAAAGACATTTAGTTCCCTCAGACTGAAGACCTGAAAAGTCAATTACTCAATGACAAGAAGCCACATGCACTGCTGGCCACTACGGGTGTTCTGGGAGTTGCTGGCTGGGGTAGAGGCTGCTGGAAGCTGTTCAAAAACAGCTTGAGACATTACTTGCTTAAACTATCTGTGAAGCTGTCATTGCTCTGCTCCCTAAATCAGAGTCAAGGAAGCTTTGTGTCCTCCAGCAGTTGTAGAACAGCGAGTTCCCCCACGGCCTGGCAGCAGGGGATGGGACTTCGTGTTCTGCTGCTGGAGCTGCACCGTTGCCTTCTGCTGCCTTCATTCAGTATGTTCTAATTTTGTCTGATTCTACTGAACCTCTGGTCTTTCCTTCTAGGCTTTGAGATCCCAGACGCTGACGGTGAGAAGTTGATGACCCCACAAGAGATAGTAGATTACATTGCAGATAAGCAGGATGTATATGAATGAAGTATATGTAGAAAGTTCTTTGTTTATTGTAAGTATAAGAGAACCATCTAGATCTTGTGTTTTTATGTGTATACATTAACATGTACAAGATAGGGCAAGCCATAGATGATTTGATTGCTCTATTCGCCCATCAAAACAGTCAGGGATTGATTACACTAAAGCTGGAGAGTGCAAAATCTGGCGCAGCTGTGCATGGTAGCCAATTTTTGCACTCTCCAGTTTTAGTAAATCAACCCCTCAGTTGATGGGGGGGGGGGGGATGCCTCCTGCATTCCTATTGTGTTCTTTCAGTGGGGGGCACTTCCTGGTTGGCAAAACACAGTAAATAATGCTAGTTGCTGTAGCTGCAGGAGGTAATCTTATGTCAAAAATTTGACAGGCTGGTTGTACTGAAGTCGATCAATGGATATAATTCAGTACAACCAGCTGGTCCTTGCTAAACCGGCCAAGATTCGATTCTTGTATGGACGGCTTAAGGTCATGTATCAACAGACATTTGTTCCCATCAGAACTGCTTTTCTCCCCAAACAAGTTGATGGAAATGCAAGGCAGATTGGGCTAGGTTGATGCATATTCATGCAGCTTGGGAGTAGGTGAAATGCAGGTCAGAGTCACCTTTCAATGACAGTAATGATTTCTGAAGAGTCCTAAACTGATGTCAGAATAAACTTAAAAGGAAGCTGCATATGCTCATCAATACAGGCATTAAAGTGGTTGTAAACCTCAGACATAAAAAATGAACAAAGCATATCCCTCTATAGTGTTTGCTTGTTTCAATTAAGAACACTATATGTAAATTCTGTCTGCTGCTTCATTCCTCTATCAGTATGAATCACTTCTGAATAAGGATGAGCTCCGGCGTGTTCGCACAGCCAACGTGCAGAGCTCGCCAGGAAGTTGGCACTGCGCTAATCACAGGCAGTGAGACATTGTCCCGATGAGCGGCTGCAGAGATCGGAAGATGTCTCACCGCCTGTGTTCAGCGCAGTGCTGACTTCCTGGCGAGCTCTGCACGTGGGCTGTGCGAACACGCCGGAGCTCATCCTTCGGACAAGTTTTCCTTACGCCAAGAGAAAAATGGTGACGGGCGGAGCTCCAGCTGATTGACAGCCTCAGCTCTGTTGCTGTGTGAAGGGGGCATATCCCTTCCCTCCAATCAGCTCTCAGGACTCTCCTTACGGAGATCTGCAGTGTGTGACTTCGGCTCTCTGCACGCTTTTTACTGAACTCTCAGGCAAGCTTTATAAATTCTGCACTTTGAATAGATGTAGAAAATACTGCAGATAAACAGATACAGCTTATGTCTGAGGATATGTTTCATCTGAGTATCACCTGAGGCCAGTCACGTCACTGGTTCCATGCACACTGGCGTAAAAAAACGTTGCTTCTACAGGAGTTTTGTGTTCTGCCTGTAGAAGCAGCTCAATGTTATCCTATGTGTCTGTGCACGTTAGGACATTTAGAGGCAGGAAAAAAAAACCTTCTCATTTGAGTTTCTGATTGGAGCTCGCTGGCAGAAAAAAAAACTTAAAACTCTCCTAAACGTGTCTAAACTTTGTACAAAAAATGCTCTATATGTTTTTTACTCCAAAGAGAATAGATGTTTTCCCCAGTGTGCATGGAGCCTGAGGGTTTATAACCCCTTTAAAGTAGACTAGACTACTTTTGTTTACGCTTAAAAGAGAAATGATTGGTTCTCTGGGAAGCCCTTTTGCTTACCTGTTTGTAAAGCAGGAGAGGTGTTTACAGACTCCCACTATTTTACCCCAGACACTCCAACGTGGCAAACTTGATAAATCAATGCATTGGCACTAAATTCAAAATGGATATTTTAGCCTGGCCACCAATGAGATTGATACCTACCCTCTCTGAATGGGAAAGTTGACAGTTTATCTGTTGTCCACAGGTACGCATTTACCTGTCTTAAAGCAGAACTAAATCGTCCTCTCCTTTTTAGCCAAGGAAGCTGCTATCTTACTTTGATCTTCAGTTGCCTTGGTGCTGCACATGTTTTCGGTTATGATACCAGCCATTGATGGTTTTGGGAAACTGATCAATATTTAGTTCTGGAATGGAGGGTACCACTATTTGGTCTTTAACCCTAGTTATAGTTTATAAAGCAACATGTAATACAAGCTGGGCTGTACTTTACTCCTTTTCTTATAAGTGATTTGTGCCAAGACAGTTCTTGATATGTTCTAGGGAACACTTAAATCAGCCACTCTATACATTAACTATAACCATCAACCGAGAACATTTTCTGCAGCAATTATGTTGTGGGATTGCAATCAATTAGCGGCATATATTCTAGAGGAGTAGTATGATATTAAGGCTTCTGGATTATGCATCAACTGATCTGTCTCGTTTTATTTGGGTAACCGGAATTTCTCATACTTCACCCTTTGTGTTTTTCATGGTCATATGAATACATTTTCAGAAGTGCATTGTAACCTCCTTCCGTTCTTTTCATTGTTTATGCTAAATCTGTCTGCACCCCACTGACCCTAAGGGCGATGAATATAAATTTAAAAGTGTACTGATAATGTAAAGGTCTTGCAAGCTACTGCTAGGATCCTCCTAATACGAAGTGTATGTACACAAGTGTATTACATATGCATATAATAGTCAGCCGCTAACAATGCTCACAATCCCATATGTGCAAAAATAACTCACCATATAGTATCGCACTAAACATAAACCTATATCCTTAAATATGATAATACATATCATGTAAATTCATGCCATACAATCAATAAAGTGCTACAGTGCTCAAGAGTACATAACATTCCATGTGCAAATCACGCTACATAGTGAAAGTCCATCATGTAGTGATAAACTATATGCCATAAGACAATCCTCGTGAAAGGTGTTCCAAACTTCAAAGAAAGTGCCAACACTCCAGTGCTCCCCCCTTTGTGAATGTCCTCACCTCAGGGCGTTTGACTGCACAGTGAAGTTTGGTCAGTACACGTGGACTAACCACCCCTGAGGAAGACACGCGATTCTCTGTGTCGACACGCATTGGGGAGGGGATGGGATGGTGTTTGGGAAGCAGTAGCAGCCTTTTGAGCACTGTAGCACTGTATTGTATGGCATGAATTTATGATATTATTAATCATATTTAAGGATATGTTTGCCACCATATGGTGAGTTTTATAAATTGAAAGGGATGTTGATGGTTCTTTATGATTGGGTGCTATATGCAGTATGTTCATGTTTTGCTGCTCTATTTTCTTTTCATAGGTAGTTGTGCTGGGCGTATTCTTAGCGCACCTGCATGTTGTGCCACCGCGGCTGCCGTCACCACTTCTTCCAGGATCCTGTATTTAAACTGTCTGAATGTGTTGGCCTTTAATAAATGTAAAACCACACTTCTGATGTCTGTTTGTCATTTCCTGAAAAAAAAAAAGTTACTGAGGTTCTTTATAAACGTGATTTTATAATTACAATCTTCTGGGCTGTCATCTTTCTCTTTAGTGAGTATGTTGTTGGAGCGCTGGACCCCAATCCAAAAGGTAATTTTGGAAGTTGGATTAGAGGTTGATTTCTGCAAGCCATTAAACTGATACTAGTCTGGGTTTTTTGTGCATTGGTTTTGCACAGAGCAGCCCCGATCCACCTCCTCTTGGGTCCCTTGCAGCTTGCTATGGGGGCACCCGAGTCGAGCCACTGCTCTGTGCATCTCTTCTCATTGGCTCACTCACTTTGACAGCAGTGGGAGCCAATGGTGCCGCGCTGTCCTCTCAACCAATGGGGGGGGGGGGAGTCCTGGGCAGCTGAGACTCTCCTGCAACATTACTGGATTGAGATGGGCTCAGGTAAGTATTAGGGGAGCTGCTGCACACAGAAGGGTTAAATTAAATTAAAGTGATTGATCATAAAGTCGTGTGTTTTTTTTTTTTTTCTCTCTCCTGTCGAGTGCCCCCACAGCAAGCATCTTGCTATGGGGTACCTGAGCCGAGCTGAAGTTCCGTATGTCCATTCAGACACGGTGCTGCCATTTGGCCCCACCCCTTCTCTCTCCCGATTGGTTGACTGACAACTGCAGGAGCCAATGGCGCTTCTGCTGTGTCTCAGCCAATCAGGAGGGAGAGTCAGGGACAGCTGAGGGACTCGTGGACATCGCTGGACAGAGAAGGGGCTCAGATAAGTATTAAGGGGTGCTGGGGAGGCTGCTACACACAAGGCTTTTTCTTTTTGAATGCATGAAGATTAAAAAAAAAATAAAAAAACCTTCTGACTTTACAACCACTTTAAAACCAGGCGAAGTTATCAAAGTACTGGTGCATGAAAGGGTTCAAAGGATGAGATCTCCACATTTCTCACATTCAGAAAATATTTGCCACAATGACAGCTGTCAGTAATAGCCAACACTTTTCTGAGGTTTATCTGCTCGCCTTCATCTGGGCTTAAGGTGGCAATGAAAAAAATATGCTGGACCAGAGTGTATAGCTAAAAAGAAGTCTATAAATATACAATAAGAGACTTGCTTGGATCATCAGTTCTCTTTATTTTCATCATGTAGCCTTTCATTGCAATCTTTATCCCTGATGAAAGTAGCAATGAACCCCCAAAACACGTTGGTCATTATCAAGACCTGGTATTGTAATATTTATCAATCTGATAGATCTTTATCTGTGCTGCTCTCATCCTTTAAACTCCATTTTTGGTTCACTACTTGGTCACTAAACTAGAACAAGTATGCCGCCAGTAAAATGTTGGGATAGATATGCACATTCTGGGACTGTGGTTTATAAGGTATTGCAGAAACAGGCTCCAGAATTTGCAGTTCAGCAATAGCAGCTCCCAAAATCCATCCTGATGGAATGAATTTCTATGGAGTGTCTTTTTCAAACACACATTTTTAGTTTTCCAGAATTGGTTTGTAAAAAGTCAGAACAAAGCAAAAAAGTGCCCAGTTCCAAAAGAAGTATCTGAACTTTTAAAGTCGATAATTCCATTGCTTTACATGACTGCTGATCGGCTACCATTTTTTCTGTTCATCATTCTTGATTCAAACCATTAGTTGCAATAATAGCATTGCCTGCATGATTATATTATATCCTCCATTTACCCTCCATAAAGTTTTCCTTTCACACGTACGGGGCTTATTCAATAGAGCAGTATAATCACTATGTATAGTTACCTAAAGCAACCAATCAGACTTTGCTTTGATCTGGTTAACATGGGTTACTTCATTTATTGCTCTTGGTTTGGGCTTATTAAATATGGCCAGGGCTGGATTTACCAGTAGCCCTGTGTCTAATGGCGGCAGTGGCAAAGAGGTGGCTGTATCCTGTACAGTTGTTAACTACACAATTTCCCCATCCCCTTCCTTATCAACAAATAGCCACCCCTTATCGGCTTATATATTGTCACAAGATTCTATACTGATTAACCACTTGCCGACTGTGCACTGTACATCTACTGCAACTGTGCGAGGTAGGGGGCACGCTGCTTGTGCTGTGATTAGTAAGTTAAAGTAATGCAGTGCTGTATAGCAGAAAATGGCCTGGTCATGAAGGGGGGGGGGGATAAATCTTCCAGAGGTCAAGTGGTTAAATAACACCAGAAAGTCTTCTTTTGAAGAGCGGTAAACATAGCAGATGTGGTTTTTTTTTGTAGCTGCCCAGGGTTGTGTACCTGCAGGAGACAGTGACAAATAGTAGTCCTATATGTGAGCTAAAACTTGTACTGAGAAAAATATGAAGACATTTGTTGATAGCATCGCACTTTGAAAATGAGAAGCTCCTTTACCTCTGTTAGGAATGGGGATTATGTACTGGCACATTCTCTGGTGGGCTCCAACCAAAGTTTTGTGCATTCCTGTGACAGCTTGCATGCATCCCTGAACCATAGCTGTACCACGTGTGGACTGGAACTTCTGCTCGCTTGAGAGGTTAAGTGATATTCACTGATGAACCATTACAGCGGAATAAACTTGGCCAGCAGAGCTGAAGAGCTTGAATAAAAGATCCATACATAAGTCTGAATCATATTTTAAGAAACGTGTTAGGCTATGTTTCCACTATTGCGTCCCCAAAGTCGCGTGATTTACACTGCAACTTTGCTATGCAATTTGTTGCAATGTCATGCGACCAGTGAAAGCCATGTGAGAAGTCGCACCGAAGTAGGAACAAAGTAGTGCAAGAACCTTTTTTTGGGGTCGCTGTGACTTGAGTCGCACCAATTAGAACGGGGACCATTGAAATACATGGGTTTTGACTTGTCAAGCGACTTGACGTGTCAAGTCGCACAACAACTCGCGGTAGTGGAAACAGAGCCTTAAGGAGTTGAGAAGATCTGCCACTACACTATATGGCTAAAGTCTGTGAAAACATGATCATCACATCTACGTGACCAAAAGCATGTAGACAACCCTTCAATTTGCATTCAGGTGCTTCCAGTGAAAGGGACTGTTAATGCTACAGGATATAAAGATATATTAGCCAATTGTGCGCTTCCAACCTTGTAATAATAATCTTGAGGGAAGGCTCCATTCTGTTCCAGCATGACTGTGCCCCTTCATACAAAGCCAGCACCAAAAAATATGGTTTTGTGTGGAGAATGTCAAGTGGCCTGCACATAGCCCCGATATCGGCTCTACCTACCACTGTTGGGATGAATTGGAATGCCAGTTACGAACCAGGTCTTCTTATCCAACATCAATATTTCCTCCCCCACGTACCTCTTCCCCTGACTTCTCTGTCAGGAACAATGGCACAACCATCAACCTATCCCTGTAATGCCAGGGTGCTAGATGTTATCCTGGACTCTGAACTTTCCTTTCAGCCCCACGTCCAGATGCTTTCCAAATTTTCCTCCTCAACTTACGTATCATCTCCAAAATACACCCCTTCCTAACCAATGACACCAAAAGCTGAGCTCACCAATGCTCTTTTGGCTGCATGGGTCCACATTCCCACAAACATTCCAAAATCTTGTTGAAAACCTTCCCAAAAGAGGGAAGGAGAGTTAAAGTGGTTGTAAACCCTAGCAAAAAAAAAAAACCTGCAAGACAAAGGCATAGTGAGCTAGTATGCATAGCATACTAGCTTACTATGTATTACTTACCTTAGATTGAAGCCCCCGCAGTGGTCCTCATACACCGCTCCGGCGACATCCAGGCTCTGGCGCTGTGATTGCCAGGAGCCGCTGGTAACGGCACAGTCTAACTGAAGCAAGGGCATGTACGTGCCCTTGCTTCAGTGCGTGTGTGTCGATGACGAGATACCCAGGGTAGCTACAGCTAACCCTTATTAAAGGCTTACCTGTAGCAAAAAGTGTGTTGTGAGGGTTTACAACCACTCTAAAGCTGCGGAGGGGACAACTCCATAATAATGCCCTTGATTTTGGGATGGAATGTCCAGTAGGCTCCCTCTAGGTGTGATTGTCAGGTGCTCACAAACTTTTTGCCATATAGTGAATGTATTCTTATCCAAGTCAAAACCAACTTGTTCAGCTCTCATGTTCTAAGGTAGTTTTATAATGTACTTCTTGCCAGTCCTAACAGCCTCCAAGGCAGAGTAAACTGTATTACTGATATACAGTAGATGCCTTTTCTCTTCTTCTCTCTTAGTTATTCCTGCAAATAGCTCTGATTGTCTATGGACTCTCTATGACGAGGCAGACGGGGTTGTATGTATAGCATAGACAGTAATTTCCTTACACGGAAACAGACGACATGTCTTTTAACTCCTTCAAAGCATCTGCACGAGCTCCGGAAAAGAACAGTGAGTAAGTGAAAGGCTTCTTTGCCTATGGGAAATGATTAAGCACCAGCCTCCCTTCCATTGCTTCCTTTTTAATCTAAACACTTGTCCTTAAGGTTTACAGCTCATACCAGTTTGTACATCATCAGTGGTGGAGGTTCTATAGCATATAAACATCCTGGAGGACAACCTGTACTGGTGGAAATATGGAAGCTGCCATTTCTGGTTATTGTCTAAAAATGTTAGTTGCTTGGCTGTTGAGCTTTGACGACATTCTACAATGTTCAGCCTTATCCAGCCTGCCATTGACTTTTAAATTTTTATTGGTCCATGTTGGTCACATTGTTTGTAGCAGCTTTTTTCTTTTTCTAGTTGTAGGTAGCGCATGAATCACCTTTTACCACTGCCATTGACTTTGACAGGTTGCGGGCAGTGGGGCTGGACACAGCGTAAAACGCTGGGATTGTACTCACAGGGGCAAAATGTGCCATGTGCAGGGGGCCTTAAGTGTGCTTGTTACCCTGCCTTGAAAAGACAAAACATAGGTGTACCTTAAGGTCTCTTTCACACGAGCGGACCGATCGGGTCTGTCTGTCCGTTTTTCAAGTGGACCACCCATTGTTCTCATTGGGGCGGCGGATGTCCGCAGACGTGCTTGCTGACACCCGCCGGGCATCCGATCCAATAAAATGCGCTAATGGTATAGGAATACATTTGCCATCCGTCCGGCGGATCTGCTCAGATGACAGTCGGTATAGAAATGGGTATGCAGTCCGTTTCCATCTGACCACCCCATAGAGGAGAGTGGGCTGTGTCCGTGTCCATTCTGCAGAGCGGAGCGGACACAGGCCTGTCATCTGCCTGCTCAGCGGAGAGATTCCCCCGCTGAGCAGGCGAATCAGCTTCCTCTGAAAGTGGCCTAATAAAGATTGTTCATAATTAAATGCTTATTAAGCAAACTGGGAAAGATTTACCCCCACTTTCTGTTTAGACGATGACAAATCTCTCTGATGGGGAAAGACAAAAAAAAAGTATGCATGGGAAAAAGTTGTAAGATCTGTCATATTTCATATTGTTTTCTGTGGATACCCATTTGTTTTTGTTTCATGCCCTGTTGTCACTGGGACAGGAAATGAGGGGACATGTCCACAATGAGGACACAGACAGCAATAAATATATTGACAGTAGATAAAAAAAAAAAAAAAATAAGGGCTTTAGCCTAGGTTCACACTGCTGCGGGATTGAAATCATGCGAGTTCAGCTGAACTCCATACCCGCATGTCAGTCTGACTTCGGGGGCGATTTCAGAGACATCTGTGCGGGTTCCTGCACAGATGTCTATTGAAATCGCACCCGAAGTTGCCAAAAGTAGTACAGAAACTACTTTTGGGAATCCGTGCAAAGCCGCAAAGTCGGCGTCACACCGATTCAAGCGGTGCCATTGCCAGCAATAGCTGACGATTTGCCATGCCAAATTGCATCAACGTGAACCGAGGCTTTAACAATGGTATCCATGTTTTGTAGTGCTACACAAAATAATGATGCCAAAAGAGAAAGCCATATTTCAAAATACAAAATTGAAAATACAAAAAAAATAGTTCTCTGCATTACATGTACACGTCCTCATGTGATGTCGCTTTAAAAATTACAAACTGTTAGATGTTTATTTCTGCACTGCTGCTGTCATCAGCAGTCAATGCACTCGATAATTAATTGCTGTGATCCACCACATCTGGACAGCTCTGATTACAGACAATGTACAGAAGCGATCTGAGCGGCTCTGTACCTTGTGCTCACTATGATGACCAATAACAGTCATCACAAATGTAAACACACTAGTTTTTATATTAGAGAGCCCTCCTCTTCCTCTTACAAGTGAGGAAGGGCGAACTAATCCTGCACGTTCAGAAAACTACCTGGTGATCCTTCCAGAAATCCTTTGCGCTCCGAGCTCTCTGTACAGTGCTGACAACCCTTTACCGAACACCACTCTTTATATTATGGAGATGAGGAGAAGGGGAGGCATTCTGTAGTCCAGCAGGGGCAAACTCTAGCAGGGCTGACAACACTGCTTGAGGTTTCAGTATACTGCAGGCAACGTTGTCGGCTCACTGCAGGAAGTTAGGAGTTTATTGGATTTCTGGCAGGATCATCAGGCATTTTTCTGTGCTTCCAGCGTTTGTAAAGAGACAAAACATAGGGAAATGTGCATGCATTGCAGAGATGTCATTTTTTTATGATTTTTACCCATGACTACTCTTAAACTGGTAAGTCAAGAGGCCCATAGCTGATTATAGATAGTATGCCTATTGCTTGACTTACGCTATCATGTTCCTAGACTCCCTTGGCAGCTTCTATAACAAAAACATCGCCCACCATTGGCAGTTGTAAGTAGCCAAGAAAGTGTTACACCTAAACTTCCTCTTATGTGCCAGTCCCTGACTTGATAATGTGCGAGTCACACCATGCAGTGATAAGACTTCTCCTCCACATGTTTCGCTGCTAGTAACACTTTAATTGTTAGCAGCTGTTTGCAGCACCAGCTCACGGTGGAGAGCCGCCAGAATAAATTACGTTCTAAATTAAGACTTTTCCAAACAACATATTTACTTTTATGGGCACGCAGCATTCTTCAGGTTTGGGCTGTACCTAATATGCCGAAAGTGAATTTAAATTGGTTCTCTTTGTAAATAAGCAGATCTTGTTTCTTCTTATTCAATAGTTTTATTGAAGAATTTTATGATATAAAAGGTATATCTGCACAGAAGCACACATCTCTGTTGTAACCCAGGATCTTCAGGGAAGATGCATACAATAGCGGGCCATAGGGAACAGTACATGTTTGTTCATATGATTTTTTTTATCAAGACAGTTCTGTTTAATTTTACAGGTGCGGTTAGTTTGACTGCCACTAGGTGGCTCTGTAGTGTGATAAAGAGAATTATGTAATTGGGTGTTAGGCCCCTTTTAGAGTAAACCTTATTCTAGTGATGGAATGGGTGGAGTTAGTGCCTATATAAATGCCAGAATGAGGGGAACCTTGTGAGTTGGAGAATTTGGAGCCAAGAACTCCAGGGCTATTCAAATGTAGTCAGCTACTGCCAAGGGACCTTAACAGGGTGGAGTAGTTCAACACCCAGGGACCAGCTGTAGTTGCCCTGACTCTAACCATTGAATGTGGACCGTGAGCGGGATGCAAATGGCCTATCAGGCCAGACCAATGTCCTCTGACGTGATTACTAGTACATCTGTGAACTTGTGCAACATCAGGGAGCGTTTCCAGCTGGGCAGAGCTATACATTGGGACATAGAGAGTGAGACTGCTATGATAGTGTGATAGAAGCTGAATGCTGTGTACAGGGAGATCTGTTCCAACACTGGTGCTCCCAAAGGAGATGCAATGGGAAGAAGGCTTATCATTTATATGCTGTCGTTCTGCACCCAAATGACTGCTACAGAATGCGTGCTCCTGCGTGTGCTGTTCTGTCAGTATGTCAGTGTGATGTTAGAAGTCATGGCCATCATTGAAAGCTACAGTAAAGTGCAGATAACATATTTCTTGTGTGGAAATTCCTTTTTCTCAAATATTAGGGACTACAGCCAGGCATGTCATGAGTGGGCATATGGCCAGGAGTTTGACACAATATGGCGAAGGTCTTTATTTATTTATTATTTATTTCAGGTACTTATATAGTGCCGTCAGTTTACGCAGCGCTTTACATATACATTGTACATTCACATCAGTCCCTACCCTCAAGGAGCTTACAATCTATGGTCCCTAAGTCACATTCATACATACTAGGGACAATTTAGACAGGATCCAATTAACCTACCAGCATGTCTTTATCTACCAGAAGGTGTTTTCTCTCCAGTCCAAGAAGGAGGAGGGTGGGAGATTGAGTAGTTGGGTGCCAACCGTCAGCCAATCACAAGACCCCTTACAGGCCTCTTCTTTTCTTCAGTTCATATTTCTCCAGTATGCAAGAATGGAAGTGGAGGAGACCATCTAATAGTAGTGATGCCCTGGATTTGATTCAGCAGGGGTTCGCCAATTTTGAAAGAAGTTCGAATATCAAACCTAGCTGAGCTCATTGGGAACCAAATCTGTCCCAGCTATGTAAGCAAATGGGCTGGGTGACGTCAGTGGTTGGTAAGGTCACAACACTAAGCTCATTCCTACCCAAAAGAGAGATAGAGTAGTGCATGCATGTTGCCATCTCAAGGCATTTGTCAGGGAAAGTGCATGTAATGCCAGCCATATGCTATTAGATATGCAAAAGGTATTCTAACAGATTCCTCCTCTAACACTAACAGCAGATGGACAAATACCCTCTGTTGGGCTATTGAATGCAAACGTTATTTGATTCAAAAAATTTCAAGCAGGCACCTTTAATGAACATTGATCAAACTATTGATTATTGGCAAATGAAGATGAGCTGGCAGGGCTACTTATTGTATGGCCAGCTTAAAGGAATGAGAGTAAAGAAGGGGGACTAAGAGGAAGGTGTGATCCCCATTTGCAAGGGAGGTCCATTTGTTCTCATGAACTCAAGGCTCTAATTTTTGGTTGGGAATTGGGAACAAATTTTAAGATATTTTTCATGGGTGTCCAGCGAAAGATCCATCAACCTTTCATTATGATGGCTCCATTCAGATAAGTTTCCACTTCAGCAAGATTCCGCACAGGAGACTCCCAAGAGTGGCCTAGGGTTTTGTTGCATTAAAAATACGTGAAGTTTGGCCGTATAGATATTTTAAATAGTTTGGTTTAACAAGGATTCTACAGGATACTTTCGCAGGTCACATCTGAGTATAATATATTTATCAAAGGATAGAATCGACTCTACAAGCTGTGCACCTTTGGACAAGTCCACCAGTCATTGAGTAATTTTGTCCAGTTACAAAAGCAGAGAGGTGAGCATTAGGGTACGTATTTAGCAATGCGTGATAGAGTGAGGAACCAATGGAATAATACTTGGTATGAGTTCTCCAAGGCCAGATTGTTGAAAGAACTTCTAGCCATAGATGCATACTATGCTTTTTAGTGTTTTAAAGGGACTTGTGCAAAGTACAAAGTGAATAATGATCGGCTTTATAAGAAAGAAACTTGCTCTATTGCTTTTGTTTTTGTAAACCACCCCCAGAGGTGTCTGTGGCCACTCTCAATAGGTTAAACATAAATGGTGGCTGGCCAACAAAAATACTTGAGGTTGGTGGGATTTTACCTTCACTTCTAACCACCCTACAGTGTTTTTTCTCTGTTTTATAAGTGCAGAAAAAACTTTTTGACCCTGTCAGTTATCTCCTAAGCTGATAACTTTTCAGTCAGTGACTGTTATTAGTTTGCATTGTTCCTAGCTTCTTCTGTGGACTACAAATCACCTATGTTATTGAAAACAGGACATGGGGAGATATTCTGTAGTCATGTCCTAGGGCGACAATGATGCTCCTCCATAAATACAATATGGTAAATGAGGGTTGTCAGGCTAAGACAGAAAGTATATTACTGGCAGGATCGCAATGTAAAAAATAAAGGGAAAACAATGCATAAAATCATAAAACAAATGCAGCCACCACATTTTAGAACTGGTAAAGTGCAAAAGATTCCATTTCTGTTATTGTGTTTAGAAACAATATCCTGTAATTCATGCTGAATAGTAGATATGTATTCCAGGTGAACACGAACTTGCCTGATCATTTTGAGTTTATGGATCCCTGTGTATAGTGTAGCTCTAATAGTGCTCATATATATCCTGATCATCGAAACTAGGTATTTTATGGTGTGATTACAGTTTTGAAGAGTAACATATATCCACTTGCATCATCAAAGGACGGAGTAGTTATTGTGTAAGGACATTTATGTTTCTATTGATTTGAAAGCTCAAGAATGTCAATGTACCCTCAGTTGGACAGACCTTTCACTGTACTAAAATTGTACAAAAAACAAAACAAAGCAATGAACATTAAAAGTAAGCAGGGAAAAACGCCAGTGCTGTTAGTCTGCCATTGTTCGGAGAACAGACTGTTAGTGGATGTTTTGTCTTACATTGTGCATAGCAAGCATTAATGTGTGTTATATTGTAGATGTGTTCAAAGCACTTTGTGCTGTCCCAGGGCTACCAGTCTCATTCAAATGTCTATTCTACTACTCTCCAGTAATGGGCAGATCTGCCCTGAATCAATTCGCCAAGGGTTCGCCAAAGCTTGTTCAAAGTTTGATGAACGTGAGCTTAGAGGAGAATCCCAGTGAAGTCTATGATGGACAAATCTTGCTAAATTGTGGCAATTTTTAGGACTAATGGGCAAAACACCATCACAAAAGACATGGAAACTGGGCACTGCCATGGCGGATATGTACCAATGATTATTATTTTATTTTGTTATAAATATTGTACAATGGGTACAGGGGCAGCATTGAAAATACTCAAATCCATTAAATGCCATGGGGGGGGGGGGGGATAGGATGCTGTAAAGCTGTACAGGGTGTTATTGAAAAGTATTGTTTTCATGGACAGTGAGACAATTTTAATAAGCAAGGCTAGGCCTAAATTTACTAGAGACAAAGATAAGACACTGGGGTTTTACTACAAGAATTAAAGTACAGAAGAGTACACGGAATTGTAAAATTGGACAGTAACAGGAGAGTTTTAACTAGGGATGGTAGGTCTAACTGGTGTATACCTATCTTTTATTTAATGCAAAGGGTTAGGAGGATGCTGTGAATGTTTAGGTTAATTTAGGTGTTAGGTTTGTTTTAGGTATTTTGTTTTGTTTTTGTAACAGGACAGTGTTTAACTAGGGATGGTAGGTCTAACTGGTGTATACCTAACTAGTATACATGTGGATAGGAGGGTGTTGTGAATTTTTCAGTTGTTTTAGGTTTGTTTTAGTTTTTTTTTGTGTGTGTTTTTTAATGTTTTAGGCTGTTTAGTGCACATTGTTCATGCATTCAACTTCCTTTTTGTTTCAAACAATACAACTAAGTGCTGTGAACAAGAGGCAGCTCAAGAACAAATGGTCAGTAATAGATGAATCCTCCATTTTGAAGAGTCCATTTTTTTAAAGAACCTATCAACATATAATACCAATAAAAACACAAAAGAAATAAAAACTCCAAAATACCACCTCTAAAACAAAAGTTGGCTTTTTAATTAAATCCCACCAGGGCACTATCTACGTGGGTTTTGGATAATCTAGTAAAATACCCCGCTAACACCTGCTGACCTTTCATCTTAACAAGGCAGAATGTCAATAGTATGCTACAAAGGTTGGAAATATTACATAACCAGATCTGCCCCACTGTATTTCCAATACTGCCTCCCAGGAGAAAGGAGCACATGGACATGCAGCAGTTTGTTAATTACTTAAAAACATAATAAGCAATCCTTGAAAACAGTTCAACAGAGAGAGTTACGAGAGTTACTGGACAGAGGAGTTTTCCTGACCACATTTAGGTTTCATCAATCACCTTCATAACAAAACAAAGGGTTTAGCTGCTCCATTTCTCTATTGTGACTTCTATATTCTCCTTTATACCCATTATTTAGGCTTTTACTTAAGTTTATGAGCTCTAAATTGACAGTAGAATACCCACACACTGGCAGAATCATGCTCACTTATTCATGCAAGGCCTGTTCTCTGAAATGCGTAAGCCAGCCTTTTTCAAGTGGGGTGCCTTGAGGTTTCTTCAGGGATGCCTTGGCAAAATGCCTAAAAAAATTATCCATAAATTGTATACAAGCCGGCCTGTGGATGAAGCCTGACTTTTAGTTACACAAAGTTACAGGTTTTCATTGTGCACCATTACAACTTTCTAGCTGCCAGAGTCCTAATAACCAAAGGCATTATCATTTGATAAGGGGGATGTCAGTCGCTTGCATAGCATCCTTATTTGTCCCTCCTTTGCCCCTCTCTGTCAGCGCTGGGGTCACATTAGCTGAGCGATGAAGAAAAACTGAGGGAGAAGAGAAACACTGGAATACTAGTCAGTACCAGTTTGCAAAAGTGTATTTGCTTTGGAAGAATAAATCATCTCTAACGCTGAGTGTCTTACTTGGACATGTGGATGGTGCTGCATTATGTAAAACTATTAGAATCGCTTTTACATTTTAAAACAGGGTGCCTTGAGACTGTCCATGAATTTTAAAGGGTGCCTTGACTGAAAAAAGGTTGATAAACACTGGCGTAACCATTCATTTAATGTAACTTTAATAAATGTGTACATTTTATGGATTAGACTGGATGAACTGGTGGCCTTTGGACATAAAAAATGTATGGCGTCAGTTGTCACTATGACAGAATTGTCAGTGATAAGAAAACAGGTTGTACAGGTTGGTGGGAGGAAAAAAATGCTTTGGTACAAGAAGTAAGTAGAGGGAACATATGTTCCATTGACGGTGGACTATGGAAGGAAAACTGTGCCGGCGTCAGTGGGAGACCTGTCATTGGTGTTAGTAGGAAATAGAATTCCCATTTCTGTTTAGTATTTTTTTTACAAAAGTGGCTGTTCTGCATCCCGCTGCCCTGATCTTGATGGGCTAGAAACTGCACCAGATGTTGGGACACGTAGGGTTCTCTTATTCCAGTACCCTCTACCACTCTGCAAGCTGGGGCCCTAGAGAGGGTTAGGGTCCTCTGCAATTGCCTAGCTTGTTCCACCTCCACTTCCCCTCTAACACAAGCAGTGCAGGCCAGAGTTCAGCAGCATTGAAAATACAATTGTTTACAATGAATAGAGCTTTAGCAAATTAAGGGGTATATTTACCAGGGTTGATGGACAAATAGCCTGACATTCACCGCAAAATTCTTTGGGCACCATTTTCCCTATGTACTAGCTCTAGAATGTTGAAGAACTGGAGAGGAGGTATAAATGGGTGGCATAAGAACCAAACATACAAACTTGGAAGACCTCAAGGACCTGTGCCTGAAACATCACACAGAGCACCAATTTATAAAATTGGGATAGACAATAAAATGCTAAAAAATTTATGTTAAGTCTGAGTTTATTGAAAAAATTTGTTCAGAATACAAAATAGTATAACAAAATTGGTACACACATACCAGCAAAGATAGCAAAAACAAACATAAAATAAAATAATTAACAAAACAATGGAAGCCATCCAAGTGTAAAGGTGCACAAAATATATAAACATGCCAAATAGAACATAGCACCTATACAATAGGGACCAGTGATAATACAAAAGAATGGGCCAAAACAGGAGCATGGCTATAAAAGGAGCTAGTATGCCAAATAGCACCAATTGCTAGGTTTAAGAGGAAAGTGAGCACGCCAAAAACTCCCAGCACCGGTGGGAATTATGATCCACAATTCATCGGTCCCTAATATTGAACAACAAATTCAAGGAGGTAGGGGTGGGGGGAACAAAAAAAATATTGGTTGGGGGAGGTAAGAAGGAGGGGGTAGGGGCCGAAGGAAGAGGAACAGCAAGAAACTGAGCAGGTGAACAAAGGACAATCAGAAGAGACTTCACACAACCTCAAACCAAATACAGGTCCTACCATTGTCCCACAAGGAGGTGTCGCAGTTCAAATGACTCGCTAAATACCTTCAAAGAGAGTCATGTTTGGTGGCATTGTTCGTATGTATGCAGTTTGCGTGCCAGGAGGGACTCCATCCTCTCAATGTAATCCATCTCTGTAACCCACTCAATCAAAGGAGGAACTTGGTTCGTCTACCAATGGTGTGAAATAACTGATCTCGCTACTGTCAAACAATGCCTAAGGAGGCCTTTCTTGATATGTTTAAAAGAGAGGAGAAAGATACAGAGCAGAGTGATTTGCGGCGTTTTGGGAACAGTCGCCCCTGCAACAGTGGTATAGAGCCGTAAGATCCGATCCCAGAAATCAAGGATAGGGTGGCATTCCCACCAGATATGCAAGAGAGAGTCCCTGGCGGAATGGCAGCGCCAGCATAGGTCCGAAACTGACATACATCCAATGGAGCAGTGCCGGGCACCGATACCAATGTGAGAGGAGCTTGAAGTTTGTCTTGTGGGCCTTAGTGGCCAGAGACAAACAGTGAGTAAAAGTGAACGACTTCTTCCACTCCTCCGCTGTGGGTTGAGCGTTGAGATCGGATGCCCATTTAGTTGTAAATTCTGGAAGGTCAGGATGGAGTTTCGCAAGAAGGGCCTTGTATACCGCTGAGAAGACATGTTCAGGTGTAGAGTCTTGCACGAGAAGGGACTCAAAACAATCCGGAAGTAAAGAAGTAAAGGAATCAGTGGAGGAAAAAGAAGAGATGAAGAACAACAATTGCTGATGTTCCAACCAGTGCGTTAATGAGGACTGCTGTACAGAAATCAGATTTGACAAGCAAGGTAAAGTTCCCCGACTGAGAATTTGAACTAGTTGAAGATGTGACTCCTTCTTCCAAGATAGAGAGCGTGTCTGGGCCACCGCAGGAGGGAATTGTGGGTTGCCAAAAGGGGAGTCATTGGGCCTGCTTGGGAAGAGAGCTTCAATCGAGATAGCAGTTTATCCCAAATTCACAATAAATGAGATGTGAGGAAAGGTAGGGAGGAAGGTGGACCACGGAATGATGGGTCTATCCAAGGGAACGCCTGGAGTTCATAAGGAGTAATCGACTGCTCTATGGAAACCAATTGCTTGGAGTGAGAGTGATGAAACCAGTTCACCAACCTGTTGAGGACCGCTGCAACATGGTAGTGATATAAGTCAGACGCACCCACATCTCCACTTGCTTTAGGGAGGGATAGGATTGTTCTGTGTAGTCTGGGTCTGCTACGTCTCCAAATGAACCTTGTAAATGCAGATTGTAGAGTAGCAAAGAAGGAGCTGGGAACCACAATGGGTTAAGTTTAGAAAAGATAAAGGAAGCGGAGTACTATGTCCATTTTTAGAATATTAAATCTCCTGAACCACAAGTATAGAGAATGATCATAATTTTTAAGATCCTGTAATGTACAATGCATGAGAGGAAGGTAATTCACAGAGTACAGGTGGGCAATGTCAAAGGGGATTCTGACACCCAAATATTTGAGCACAGAAGAGCAAAATTTAAAGGGAAAATTATTCTGAAGAGCCTGGGCTGTTCTGGGTTTCACTTGTTGCAGGTTTGATTGTTTCCCCTGCCTTCTAGAAGTAATCTAGAATGTAGTAGGCTGGAAAGGCAAGTCATCAACCTAAATATTTATTTTGTCTCAGCCAATCCTTGATCAGAAGGTGGATGGGGGTGCATAAGTGGCTTTGAACTGCTCTCTTGTTGTCCAGGAGGTGAAGTTCCCAGCCAGAAGGGCTGCTGCTCTACCAGGCAGCCCAGCTGAAATCTTGACCTGGGTGGCCTGTTTTGCTAAGAATCTCTGAAGCTAAGCAAGGAATTTTACTGAGGATCCGGTCTGGAGGATTTACTGGGGAAATGTCTGTCTGATCTTGGAAGGAGGCATTCAAGTATCCAGGGACATTGTGAGTACAGACCTGAGTGAAGGATCCTAGTGACTGTCATTGCTACCATCCCTTGTGTATCAGTACTAGTGCTTGCTTGGCCAGGGACATTTCTAATGGTGTCTCAGTGCTATCACATTCTAATTCATTACTAGGAGGGACTTTCCTGAGAAGTAATGACAAAGTAAAGAGTGTCCTGAGATTGCTGCTCAGCATTCATGGAGTATCCCACAGCTTCCTATGCCCTATCCAAATTATTTAGCAATAGAATTCAAAGAAAGGCCACCCCTAGACTGTTCATCTGAGCCAGAAAAGTGACTGTTGCGTTCCTGGCTGCTATTGCACTTATCTGGGAAAGGAACCTGTGGCAAATTCAGCAGCCCTTGCAGGAGTGAGCGCTACATATACATATCTGATTTCTGATGGGGCTCTGGGAAAGCTGTAAATCACTGCAGTAGTCCGCATTACTACACTGATAGCTGCGATCTTTTGGGTTCCGTGTCAGCAGCTTCCCCTCTGCACACAAGAGCATGTTGATGAGGACAAGGTCCTCTTCCTTACAAGTCATGTGTGGTGGTTGTGTGGGGTCTGCAGGCAGGGGCTTATTGGAATCTGGAAACCACCTTTAACATAAAGAGGTCTTCAGATATAAGCCCCTCCAATGTGAATGGGTTTTTCACCAAAAAAAAATCTGTAACCTAGAAAAACACAATCACATCCACATATAACATTGCCCTGATGTCATCCAAATATAAACAAAGGGGTGGTGATGTAATCTACCATGTATGGTAACAGATGTCATTGACCTGTCCATTTGTTTACATGCGGACAACATCAGGGCAATGTTATACATGTCCAAAGAAGTGATAAGTGTAGTTTGGCAGAACTCGTCTCCATCATAATCACAGGGAGGATTTTTTAAAATCACTTGCATTGTGTTTTTTTTTTTTTTTTTTTGCACGGATTACGTGAGCTCATGTACAGATGTGATGTCTTCTCTGCAGATCACACCAGTGTTTTTGTGTGAACAGGGCACACAGAAAATAATTGCTTCCTCTGTGATCTTGCAAAGATCTTTGTTTTTCCAGTGGAGTAGAAGATGGGGGTTAGAACAGTTCTTAGTACAAATAAATAATGAGGCTGTGATTAAAATATAATGAAGGCAAAACTTTTTGAAGTGTTGGGTAGAATGGAGAGGGATTGGAAGTTCTGTCAAGTTTGTTTTATTGCTGTCTTTGTCCCCTTTAGGGAGATCCACCCTCTCTTTTTGTCCTGTTACCTTTATAATCAGGTGAAAGTGAAAGAAAATTCCACATTGCGTTGTCACCAGATCAGGAATAGAGGGGAATTGGTGACCCTGGTCCCTGACTTTGGAGGAATTTATTCTCACTTCATGTTTGACTATTGGACAGTAAATGAAGAGAAATCTCCCCAATGGGACACAGATGGCAAAAAAAAGTATGAGGGTGGAAATATGGGAGTATTCTGGAACTAGTAAATGATGGCAAATTTTATTTTTATAATCACTACCAAAAGTGTGCCTATTCAAGAAAGAGCAAGGTTGGGTAAATTATAATGTTGAAATCTTTTAGTGGGTGTAATATGCAAATAAAGGAGTGTGGAGGATATTACTGCGGGCAGTATGTGCAGGTGAGGAGTGAGGGGGGTATGACAGCAGGCAATATGTGTAGTCAAGAAGTGTGGAGGGTATGAGAGAGGGCAGTATGTACAGGAGAGGGGTGAGGGGGGTATGAGAGAGGGCAGTATGTGCAGGAGAGGGGTGAGGGGGGTATGACAGCAGGCAGTTTGTGTAGTCGAGGAGTGCAGAGGGTATGAGAGAGGGCAGTATGTGCAGGAGAGGAGTATGGGGGGTATGACAGCAGGCAATACGTGTAGTCGAGGAATGTGTAGGGTATGAGAGAGGGCAGTATGTACAGGAGAGGGGTGCGGAGGGTATGAAAGAGGGCAGTATGTACAGGAGAGGAGTGAGGGGGGTATGACAGCAGGCAGTTTGTGTAGTCGAGGAGTGCAGAGGGTATGAGAGAGGGCAGTATGTGCAGGAGAGGAGTATGGGGGGTATGACAGCAGGCAGTAAGTGTAGTCGAGGAGTCCGGAGGGTATGAGAGAGGGCAGTATGTACAGGAGAGGGCAGTATGTGCAGGAGAGGAGTGTGGGGGGTATGACAGCAGGCAGCAAGTGTAGTTGAGGAGTCCGGAGGGTATGAGAGAGGGCAGTATGTGCAGGAGAGGAGTGCGGGAGGTATGACAGCAGGCAGTAAGTGTAGTTGAGGAGTCCGGAGGGTATGAGAGAGGGCAGTATGCGCAGGAGAGGAGTGCGGGGGGTATGACAGCAGGCAGCAAGTGTAGTCGAGGAGTCCAGAGGGTATGAGAGAGGGCAGTATGTGCAGGAGAGGAGTGCGGGGGGTATGACAGCAGGCAGCAAGTGTAGTCGAGGAGTCCGGAGGGTATGAGAGAGGGCAGTATGTACAGGAGAGGGCAGTATGTGCAGGAGAGGAGTGCGGGGGGTATGACAGCAGGCAGTAAGTGTAGTCAGGGAGTACGGAGGGTATGAGGGTATGAGAGGGGGCAGTATGTACAGGAGAGGGCAGTATGTGCGGGAGAGGAATGCGGGGGTATGACAGCAGGCAGTAAGTGTAGTCGAGGAGTACGGAGGGTATGAGAGGGGGCAGTATGTACAGGAGAGGGCAGTATGTGCAGGAGAGGAGTGCGGGGGGTATGACAGCAGGCAGTAAGTGTAGTCAGGGAGTACGGAGGGTATGAGAGGGGGCAGTATGTACAGGAGAGGGCAGTATGTGCGGGAGAGTAGTGAGGAGGGTATGACAGCAGGCAATACATGTAGTCGAGGGGTACGGAGGGTATGAGAGGGGGCACTATGTACAGGAGAGGAGTGCAGAGGAAATGACAGTGGGTAATATGTGTTGGTGAGTACAGAAGATATGACTGAACATTTTTTTTTCACTTTACCTTTGACATGACAACCTAATATATTTTTTAAATTTGGCTTGGAATACTGGTTAATTTTGTTCTTTCAGGTTTTATTGCTGTCTGTGCCCCACTGGGGAGATTCATCCTCTCTATTTCTCTTGGTGACCACCAAAACTGACAGTAATAAACAAATCCAAGCTTTTTAGTTGTCACTGAATGGTGATTAGAGGGTACATTTTCTAATGTGGACACTTGTACCGGTGACAACTGTCTCTCTTCCTTTGGCGAGATCTCCCTCATTTTTCGAGACACAAAAGGTTTGCACATATTATATACTAGTAAACCCTGCATCCTAGGCTGAGCTGAGGGTAGGGCCCCTGTGTTACACCCTTGGCCTATGCTCTCTGGTTTCTAGGGGCCTCACACATCCCTTTCCTTCACTCTTCAATCTCACATTTTTTATAGACATCTTCTTCATATCATGACCCCCCCCCCAGTAGCTCCTGGCTTGTGTTTTCTATTCGTACACAAGCCAGAAGCAGAACTCAGCCATTGCCGAGGCTTCTAAGTCCACCATGAAGCTAAAATTCAGCTGGTTATGACATTTTCTTTTCTCCCTTCCTTTGAAAAGCGTGTTATACTTTATCAAACATTGAAAGGCTGGCTCTGCTATCCAGGTATCTCTCTCCAGAAAGGCTCCATGCTCTCCTTTTAATCAGTTTCTTAGTTCTCCAGTAGTAGTTGTTGCTATGGCAACCCCAGTTTGCTCACTGGATGTGAGTGACAGCGGCCATTATATATTCCCAGTGTGCAATTTTGTTGTATTAAATATCATCACCGCAGCTCCCAAATTTAATATGGGTCATGCTGCTTATGGTGACAGATGGTCCTCCACCGTTTCAATGCAAAATGTCAAGGGTGTTGCTGCGTTCACCTACCAAGAACACACCTACGTGAGTTACCTTTGAGCGGACCGAGCTATATTTAGCAGGAGCTGGCAGCGGGCAATACTCATTACTGCAAACCCATTCCCTCCATCATAGAAATATGGACTAAGGACCTGTCATAAATGAACCCTTCGCAGGCATACGTCGCAATTCTCCAGAAGATGCCACATAATCTTACATCTCTGATAATGACATTAACTAAGCATTGACACATGTCAATCATTCTTACAGAAATGTATATTTGCACGATTTGTTGTCCGGAAAAGTTAGTAAAATCATAATCAAAGTGGCTTGACATTATTTAAATTATATAAATTATTAAATGTATATAAATTAATAAATTATTAAAAGTATTAATACAATTTTGTGTCATAAACTAAAATTAATAAAAATAATAAAATCCCAATTAAAATGACTTGATAGCAAGTACTAAAAAATGTATAATATTTAGATTAATACATTAAAATAATAAAAATAATAAAATGAAATGTTAGTAAAATGTAATTTAAAGTTGGCTTGATAGCAAGTACATCCACAGCTTTGTTTCTGGTAACAATGTTAACAACTGTCCCCTCATTCCCCAAAGCCCAAATGCGTTCTTCAGCCTTATCCAGAAAAACAAGTGCAGATTCTTAACGTGGACCTGTACTTTACCTATAGCACAATAAGCCTCCTGTACTTACCTTGTACACCTGCTTTACCCTAGCCGGATTAGGCTGCTGCGTTCAGATATGATTAAATGCCCCAATTGGACGCAGCAGGACTCCCACCAGAAAGTCGACAGCGGGCTTACAAAGTACACAATGTGTGCAAAATGCCACCAACGTAAGTGGGGGAAAAAATTATTTGATCCCCTGCAGATTTTGTAGGTTTGCCCACTTACAAAGAAATGAAGGGTCTATATTTGTTATCATAGGTGCATTTTAAATGATGGAGCCAGAATATGAATCAAAAATCCAGGAAAAAAAACCCCACATAAAACAAATGTTATAAGTTAAGTTGCTGTTCAGTTAGTAAAATAAGTATTTGATCCCCAAGCAAAACATGACTTGGTACTTGGTGGAGAAATCCTTGTTGGCAAGCACAGAGGTAGGATGCTTTTTGTAGTTAGTGACCAGGTTTGCACACATCTCAGGAGGGATTTTGGTCCACTCTTCCTTACAGATCTTCTCTGAATCCTTAAGGTTTCTTGGCTGTCTCTTACCAACTCGAAGTTTCAGCTCCCCCCATAAATTTTCTAGAGGATTAAAGTCTGGAGACTGGCTAGGACACTCTATGACCTTAATGTGCTTCTTCTTGAGCAACTCTTTTGTTGCCTTGGCTGTATGTTTTGGGTCATTGTCATGCTGGAAGACCCATCTTCAGTGTTCTGGTTGAGGGAAGGTTTTCATCCCAAATTTTACAATACATGGCTCGCCCATTGGCCCCTCAATGCAGCAAAGTTGGCCTGTACCTTTAGCAGAGAAACAGCCCAAAAGCATCATGTTTCCACCTCTGTGATTGACTGTAGGGATGGTGTTCTGAGGGTCATAGTCAGTACTTTTGTCCTTCAAACATGGTGATTTGAGTTAATGCAAAACAGCTCAAAATTGGTCTCATCTGATCACAGTACTTTCTCCCAATCCTTCTCTGACTCATTGAGGTGTTCATTGGCATGCCTTCTTGAGGAGGGGGGCTCGCCATGTTTGGAGGAAGAAAAATGCTGACTATGACCCTAAGAACACCATCCCTACAGTCAAGCACGGAGGTGGAAACATTATGCTTTGGGGCTGTTCTCTGCTAAAGGTACAGACAGACTTTGCCGCATTGAGGGGTCAGTGGACGGGGCCGTGCATTGTAAAATCTTGGATGAGAACCTTCTTCCCTCAGCCAGAACACTGAAGATGGGTCATGGATGGGTCTTCCAGCATGACAATGAACCAAAACATTCCGCCAAGGCAACAAAGGAATGGCTCAAGAAAAAGTGGCCTAGCCAGTCTCCAGACCTTACGCCTATAGAAAATTTATGGAGGGAGCTGAAACTTCGAGTTGTCAACTGACAGCCAAGAAACCTTCAGGATTTAGAGAAGATCTGTAAAGAAGAGTGGACCAAAATCCCTCCTGAGATGTGTGCAAACCTGATAATCAACTACAAGTCTATTGTGGACAACCCCTTACATTTACCTTCCCTTCACCTCCCCCTGCTCTGTCTATCTAGAGATATATATAGATATATAGATATATATAGAGATAGATATACCTGCTATGGGGGGGGGGATGTGACTCACTGCCCTCTTTCCCACACAATTGGCTCAGCATGGTCACATGGGGGCCAGGGAGGAATCCTCTGCTTGTGTAAGCTCTATCTGGGATGACTTGGAGCTTACACAGGAAGTAGTGATCATGTGCAGCTGGTGGCGCCAGAATCAACGGGAACTTACCGCTTTGTCCTGCATGGGCAGTGTATAGCCACCATTATGATGATCAATTATTGATCGCATCTCTGTTTCCACCATGTAATCTAAAAAAATCTATCAAAATACGATCTTACTCCTGAACAAATTTTCTCAGTGCTGCTAATTGGTGCAAAGCAATCAATAGTATTTTGCCCTGGCTGACTGACTACGATTGATTGAATTCGATTATAATTGATTCTGAATTGTTATGGCTATTTGATCATATTGATCATATTGATCGAATCGCTCTGTGATCACACAACAAAAAAATACTAAATTGTGTGTGTGTGCCCGTAATACTTTATTCATGAATACGATTGTATTTCCATGGATCAGATTATGAGACTACATGGTGAGATCATACATTTATGATCGTATGTTATGATCGTATCTAATCTATCGATCAGATTAAGCGTCTACATGGCAAGATCAATCAATTATGATTGTATCTTATTTATCGATCAGATTATGAGACTACATGGTGAGATCAATCATTTATGATCGTACGTTATGATCATATCTATCTATTGCAAATATCGATCAAAATCCGCTTCCCATTGTGTGGCATAATGTTGAATGGGTTGTCGAATATAATTGATTATTCCTACCGAAGAGATTGATCAGAAAATAAATCATTAATTTATTGAAGTGTGTATAGCCACCATTACGATGATCAATTATTGATTGCATCTCTGTTTCCACCGTGTAATCTAAAAATCAAATCTGTCAAAATACAATCGTGTTCCTGAACAAATGATCTCAGTGTTGCTAATTGTTGCAAAGCGATCGATAGTATTCTGCCCTGGCTGACTATGTTTTATTGAATCCGATTGAAATTGATTCTAAATTGTTATGGCTATTTTATTGTATTGATCGAATTGCACTGCAATCACACCACAACAAAAAACTGAAGTGTGTGTGTGCCCACCAATACTTTATTCATGGATACGATTGTATTTCTACCGATCAGAAAATAAGACTTCATGGTGAGATCAATCATTTATGATCGTACGTTATGATCGTATCCAATCTACTGATCAGATTATGAGACTACATGGCGAGATCAATCATTTACGACCGTACATTATGATTGTATCTTATCTATCGATCAGATTATGAGACTACATGGTGAGATCACTTACTGTACCTTATGATCGTATCTTATCTATCGATCAGATTATGAGACTACATGGCGAGATCAATCATCCACGATTGTACGTTATGATCGTATCTAATCTATCGATCAGATTATGAGACTACATGGCGAGATCAATCATTTACGATTGTACGTTATGATCGTATCTAATCTATCGATCAGATTATGAGACTACATGGCGAGATCAATCATTTACGATTGTACGTTATGATCGTATCTTATCTATCGATCAAATTATGAGACTACATGGCGAGATCAATCATCCACGATTGTACGTTATGATCGTATCTAATCTATCGATCAGATTATGAGACTACATGGTGAGATCAATCATTTACGATTGTACGTTATGATCATATCTAATCTATCGATTAAAATCCACTTCCCTGTGTGTGTTGCATTGATTGAAAAGATTGTCAACTATAATTGATTATTCCTATCGGAAGAGATTGATCGGAAAATAAATTGATCATCGACCAAAGTGTGTACAGAAGAGGAAAAATGACAAGTGCGCTTTTTTTTTTCCCTGACTCTTTAGCCGTCATTAACTGCCATTTTTTTTTCCTGGCTCGCTGTCCGATTGGATGGTTTTGTCGCAGCAGACATCGGTCGGTCAGTTTTATCGCTCGGTGTGCGTCCAGGTTGGAAGACGAAGACGCTGCCTGGGATTTATTAGGGAGCAGATCCAGAAGGATCCCATTATCCGGAGAGGAGCAGCTGGGGGTGGTGTGGCCCCCAGATGCACCAGTGGGGGTTGGGGGGGGGGGGGGGGGTGTATGGAGCCCCCTCTATCCCCCCTCCTCCTCCTCCAGGTTTTGGGGGAGGAGATTCGGGATCTACAAGTGACAGTAGTGTGGATGTGACACAGGGGCAGAGCACACAGCTGGGATCGGGGTGTCCTGAACATGTGTAGCCGGGCTCCGCCCCCCTCCCCGCTGCCCCCCAATCCTCACCCGGGGAGCCGTGCTGGGCTTTGACAGCCGGGAGGAGAGGGGAGATCTGAAAGCCCGGCGCCCGGATCCCAACCAAACAACCAAGGCGCCCGGAGCTCCATGGCCCCAGGATGATCCGCTTCCTTCTGCTGCTCTTGCTGCTTCCAGGGGCCGGTAAGTAGCCCACAAGGTCATAGAGAATGGTGCATTGGCATGGTGGAGGATGGATGGGGGATGATCCGCTATCCATACATATGGATGTCTCCTATATACACCGACCGGGAGGACCGGAGCCCTATGGATGGAGCCCTATAGATGGAGATCACACATGGCTCTGATTTTTTTTTTATTTTTTTTTGGGGAGGGGGGCAATCCCTGATTTTCATCAGACTTCAAAAGACCCACCCCCCCCCCCCCCCCCCCCGCTTTGATGTCTCTGCATAGATGACTGTCTGATGTCTCCAATGTGCAGCATAGAAAGCCCAGCATTTCATTACAGAGCCTGGCTGGGGGACATTTCTCATAAACAATTGTCACCCCCCCTTTTTTTTATTGGGGGGGGGGGGATTTGTTTTATGTCCCAGATGCTGATCTGCTGCAACCTCTTTGCAGCCACCCCCATTCCATTTCTCAGGGTGGGTGTCTTGGTTGTATTGATGGGAATGTGGGGGTGTCCGGTGTGACCCCCCCCTGTATGTTATAGACGGCTGACACTAAACAAACCGACTACTGACGATAAAATACAGTTTTCACCATTTTTGTTATGCTTTGTTTGCATGTCGTGTGAAAGCTGCTGATTTCCTGCTTTCTCTTTTCAGACACTTTCCTTCACTGATGGGTGCCAGCAGGGTTGCCAACCGCCAGGAAATTTACTGACAGTTTGTTAAAAATCAGTGATTTTTTTTTCTTACAACTGTCAGTAAATATCAGGAGCTGATCATTTTATACTTGGTTGACTTTTTAAGTGTAAATCAAGCCAATGACTTTGTTTTAGGTATTGTCTGTGTTTCCATATCATGTTTATACTGTTCAAAGATTCACTGTTAGTTTTTAATAGGAGTTCTGTCATTTCTCAGGTTGCCAGTAAAAAAAAAAAAAAGTGCTCCGCCAGTAAATTCACCATGTTTTGTCAGTAAAAAATGCTGCGGGGAGATTGGCAACCCTGGGTGCCGGGCATTGCCCAGGGTGGGTGTCTTGGTGCTATCGATGAGTTGGGCACTAGGTGAGAAGTGTTGTGTTTATAGACATCACACAGCAAAATACAGTTTTCAGCTTTTTTTTTTTTTTATTGCTTTGTTGCATTTTAAGCTGGCCATACATTATACATTTTTTCTGATTTCATTTCCTTTTAGATTTACCATCAACTATGTAGTAGAAGGGCCCTGCCTGATTGCATACAAACTGAAAGTGTTTAGGTGTGACCTCCTATTATATGGTTTATGGTAAATGGAGAATTGTATGATGTATGGCCAGCCTTAGTGGTGGGGATCTCTTGCAGCCTGTGTACAGACACTTCTCAGTGGTGACTGCCTGGCATTTCCATGTGTCTTGATGCTATTGATGATCTGGGGGGGTGGGGGGGGGGTTGGTCTGAACCTTGGTGTGTTATAGGCAACTGACAATCAAATACAGTTTTCACCTTTTTTTAGGCTTTGTTGCATGTTCTGCTGTTGCATTGTTGCTTGTTGGATTTGCTGCTGACCTTCTGCGGCCTTTTTGCAGCCACTTTCTCTGGTGATGGTTTCTTGGTGCCAGGGATAAGCTGGGGGGGGGGGGGGGTTGTGTGTTATAGATAATTCACAATATAATACATTTCTCACTTTTGTTTTTGTTGCATGTCATAGCTGCTGATCTTCTGCAGCCTCTTTGCAGCCACTTCCTATATTGATGACTTCCTGCCCAGAGTGGGTGTGTTGATGCTATTGATGAGCTGGGGGGGTTGTTGTGAACTTCTGTGTGTGGTTGAAAACTGACAATTGAATCCAGTTTCCACCTTTTTATAGGCTTTGTTGCCTATTATAGGTGCTGATCTTCTGCAGGCTCTTTGCAGCCACTTTCTCCAGCGATGGCTGCCTGGCCGGGGTGCGTTGTTTGGTGCCAGGGATGAGCTGGGGGTTGGTTGTTGTGAACCTTTTGTGTGTTATAGATAACTGACAATCGAGTAGTTTTTTCACCTTCTTTTATAATCTTTCTGATGTTTTCTATATAAAGAAGAAATGTTACATAAAAGCATCCAGAGAAGAACGCCCAGAAATGTATTACAATCAAAGGAAGACGACTTTCCAGCAGCTGCCAATCCCAGTACAATGTACATAACACTCCACCTTCTTTTCATGCTTTGTTGTATTTTAGTACTGCCGGTCTTCTGCAGGCTCTTTGCAGCCACTTTCTCATTCAGTAGCTGCACGCCATTGGCCAGGTTGGGTTTCTTGATATTAGAGTTGAGGTTGGGGTTTGGGTCTAATGCGTTGTGTGTTCTAGACCAGTGGCCTCCAATCTGCGGCCCGGGGGGCCACATGTGGCCCTTTGCTTGCTTTTATCCGGCCCTTGGGGCATTATTTCATCCACTGATACTAACAGTGGGGCATAATTCACCCCCTCTGACACCAATGAAGGGGCACAGTCCCTTCCAATGACACCAATGATGCCAGCAATGGGCTGGCATCATTCCTCCCATTGGTATCAACAATGGGGCCCAATGACACCAATAATGGGGTCCACTTTCTCCCAATGATGCCAATAATGGTCCCAATGACACCAGTGATGGGGCACTATTCCTTCCACTGACTCCAAAGATGGGGCACTATTCCTCCCAATGACACCAATGATGGGGCACTATTCCTCCCGATGACACCAATGATGGGGCACTATTCCTCCCGATGACACCAATGTTGGGGCACTATTCCTCCCAATGACACCAATGATGGGGGACTATTCCTCCCGATGACACCAATGTTGGGGCACTATTCCTCCCAATGACACCAATGATGGGGCACTATTCCTCCCAATGACACCAATGATGGGGCACTATTCCTCCCAATGACACCAATGATGGGGGACTATTCCTCCCAATGACACCAATGTTGGGGCACTATTCCTCCCGATGACACCAATGTTGGGGCACTATTCCTCCCGATGACACCAATGTTGGGGCACTATTCCTCCCGATGACACCAATGTTGGGGCACTATTCCTCCCGATGACACCAATGTTGGGGCACTATTCCTCCCGATGACACCAATGATGGGGCACTATTCCTCCCGATGACCCAAATGATGGGGCACAATTCCTTCCACTGACTCCAAAGATGGGGCATTGTATTTTCCCGCTGACATCAGGACCTTTTCTACTCCCACTGGGCACAGTGTGCCCCCCCCCCCCCCCCCCCCCCCGAAGTCTGAAGGACCATAAACTGGCCCTTTGTTTCGAAAGTTTGGAGACCCCTGTTCTAGACGACTGACAATGAAATAGTTTTCACCTCCTTTTTATTTTTGGTTTATAGTTTGTTGCAGCTCAGGGTTGCTGATCTCCTGGTGCCTCTTTTCAGCCACATCCTCAGGTGAAGGGTTTCTTGATAGTATTGAGGAGCTTTGGGTAAGGGGGGGGGGGGAGGGCGGCTGCCCTGGGGGCATTACTGTAGGGATGGGGGGGCCTTCCTTCTGTTACAAGGCTGAACGGAGTGGTGACATCAGCAATTTTGACAAGCGAGTGACAACTGGGAGGGGGCAGTTTGGCATCTTTGCCCTGGGTGCTGGATGACCTTGTCCTGGCACTGGGTGAAGCTCTGTGTGTGATAGACAACCGACCATAAAATATATATTTTACCTTTTTTTTATTTTTGTATTTATTTATTTTTTTAATGCTTTGTTACATGTCATAACGTCTGATCCTCTGCAGCCCATTTGCAGCCACTTCCTCTGGTGATGGCTGCATGGCTTTCCTGGAATTGGTTTCTTAGTACGAAGGATGAGCTTGGGGTTTGGTGTGAACTGCTGTGTGTCCTCAACAACTGACAATAAAATACAGTTGTGACTTTTTCTTTTAATTAATTTATTTTTATTTTTCACGCCTTGTTGCAACTTAGTATTGCAGATCCCACACAGCCTGTTTGCAGCCACTTCCTCTGGTGTTGGCTGTGTGGCGTTTCCCAGGTTGGGTTTCTTGATGCTGGGGATGAACTTTGGGGTTTGATCTTAACCGCTGACAACAAGGCCCCGTTCACATAGACAGTGCCTTGAAAAAGTATTCATACCCCTTGAAAGTTTCCACATTTTGTCATGTCACAACCAAAAACGTAAATGTATTTTGTTGGGATTTTATATGATAGACCAACACAAAGTGGCACATAATTGTGAAGTGCAAATAAATATGTGAAAAGTGTGGCGTGCATTGGTATTCAGCCCCCTTTACTCTGATATACCTAACTAAAATCTAGTGGAACCAATTGCCTTCAGATGTCACCTAATTAGTAAATAGAGTCCACCTGTGTGTAAGTTAATCTTACTATAAATACAGCTGTTCTGTGAAGCCCTCAGAGGTTTGCTAGAGAGCCTCATAGCTCCCAACTGTCCCTCATTTTGGTCTTATCTATATAATTGTATATAAAATGCACTTTTTATCTTTCAAAAAGTGTTTCCCAGTGCTAAACATTTCATCCAAATTCTAAATTGTTGCATTTGTAAATTTTCTTATTTTTTTAAGTCAATATAAAGGAATAATAGTAGTAAAAGAAAAGCCCTTGTGGATTTAATTAAAGGGGTTGTAAAGTTTTTTCACCTTAATGCATTCTATGCATTAAGGTGAAAAAACATCCGACAATACTGGCCCTAACCCCAGCCCCCCAACCCCCCCCACCCCCCCGTTTTACTTACCTGACCCCTCGAAAGTCCCGCGCTCGCCCCCGACATCATCTTCGTCGCTCAGCATGGCCGTTGATTGGTTACAGTCATTGGCTCGCCATTGGCTCACGCTGCTGTCATTCACATCCAATGACGCGGCACGCCGGGGGGCGGGCCGAGTGATACAGTGAGCGGCTATGGCCGCTGGCTGTATCACGGGAGCACGCCCGCAAGCACTCAACACCATGTGAGAGAGCTTGCATGAAGGTGAAGGTGTTGAGTCCTTGCGAGGGGGAGCCAAGAGAGCCGCCGAAAGACCCCAGAAGACCAGGTTCGGGGACAGTCTGTGCAAAATGAGCTGCACAGTGGAGGTAAGTATAGCATGTTTGTTATTTTTTTTTTTTTTTAATTATCATTTGGGGATCCTTTAACTTTTTTTGCTTAATTCTCCTTTAAGGGGGCGTGCCCTATGCCTACATACGTTTGCTAGTAGGTGTCCCTCATTCCCATCTCAAAATGTTGGGATGTATGGAACCTTAGTGAACAAACTGCATCATGAAGGCCAAGGAACACATCAGACAGGTCAGGGATAAAGTTGTGGAGAAGGTTAAAGCAGGGTTAGGTTATAAAGAAAAATATCCCAAGCTTTGAACATCTCACGGAGCACTGTTCAATCCATCATCCAAAAATGGAAAGAGTATGGCACAACTGCAGACCTACCAAGACATGGCCGTCCACCTAAACTGACAGGCCGGGCAAGGCGAGCATTAATCATAGGAGCAGCCAAGAGGCCCATGGTAACTCTGGAGGAGCTGCAGAGATCTATAGCTCAGGTGGGAGAATCTCTCCACAGGACAACTATTAGTTGTGCACTCCACAAATCTGGCCTTTATGGAAGAGTGGCAAGAAGAAAGTCATAAGAAGTCCCATTTGCAGTTTGGGAGAAGCCATGTGGGGGACACAGCAAACATGTGGAAGAAGGTGCTCTGGTCAGATGAGACCAAAATTGAACTTTTTGGCCTAAAAGAAAAACACTATGTGTGGCGGAAAACTAACACTGCACATCACTCTGAACACACCATCCAAACCGTGAAACATGGTGGTGGCAGCATCATGTTGTGGGGATGCTTTTCTTCAGCAGGGACAGGGAAGCTGGTCAGAGTTGATGGGAAGATGGATGGAGCCAAATACAGGGCAATCTTAGAAGAAGACTTGAGACTGGGGTGGAGGTTCACCTTCCAGCAGGACAACGACCTAAAACATACAGCCAGAGCTACAATGGAATCTCTAGATGTGTAAAGGTGGTAGAGACATCCCCAAAAAGACTTGCAGCTGTAATTGCAGTGAAAGGAGGTTCTACAAAGTATTGACTCAGGGGGGCTGAATACAAATGCACACCACACTTTTCACATATTTATTTGTAAAAAAAAATGAAAACCATTTATCATTTTCCTTCCACTTCACAATTATGTGCCACTTTGTGTTGGTCTATCACATAAAATCCCAATAAAATACATTTACATTTTTGGTTGTAACATGACAAAATGTGGAAAATGTCAAGGGGTATGAATACTTTGTCAAGGCACTGAAGCGCATTAAAAATGCACTTTTTTGCGCATGCTGCATAGAGCAGCCCATTCATGTCAATGGCTTACCCAACATGTGGTAAATGCAGAAAAGTATCTCAAGGAGCGTTATTGCCGTATTCAGGTTTGCACATTTTACCGTGTTTGTTTTCGCACGTGGCAAAATGCGCATTTACTTGCCACATTTGGGGAGCCAGAATGACGCCCCAACGCGGCGTACATTTTGAAAATGGACGCAAAAGCACGTGATTTTGCATGCATTTACAACATGCGTAGATGTGCATGCTTAAAGTGCTACTAAATACAGGACCCTGCATTCACTATATCTGGTCTCCCACAGTGCAAAAACTGCTAAATACCTTTTCTCATCAGCAGTATATAGCAGTCTTGTGACTTCTATCAGTGTCTGGTTAAAGCTTGTAGAAGGAGTTTTCATTCTCCTCTGACTGTCCTTTGAGGCTGCAGGATCCCCGACCCTCTGTCTGGACAGTGCTGATTGGCCCTGTGCTGATCACATGCACTCTCCCAAGAAAAAAAAAAACCTCTAGCAATACACACCAAACTGAGCATGTGCAGAGTGACTCCAAGGCTCTGTTCTACCAGGGGATGGTTTGGGGACAGTGGAAGAAGGGGAGGATCAGAGAAGACAGGATCAAAACAGCCTTTTTACACAATGCAGAGGATTAACCCCTTAGGCTCCACAGTGAGTATAACAAGCATGCTTTACTGCATATACAGACTGATATTACTGTTGTGGGTTTAGTAACACTTTAAATACTTTGTTGTATGTTTGTGCTGCAGATCTCCTGCTGCTGGTGTACAGCCTCCTTTTGATGGCGGTGTGGTGTTTCTCAGGGTGGATTTTTTTAGACATTGACAGCGAGGGATGAGCTTGGGCATCCCCTGAACCGCTGTGTCATAAATAACAAACAGAAGTTAATTTTTGCCTCTTTTTTTTCCCCCAGGCTTTGCTGCAGCTCGGTGCTGTGGATCGCCTGCGGCCTGTTTGCAGCTTAGTGCCGTGGATCGCCTGGGACCTTCCTCCAGCGATGGCTGCGTGGTATTTCCCAGTGCAGGTTTCTTGATGGTGACAATGACAGTCAGCTCTGATCTCTCATCAAACCCTAAACTTGCAACATTTTTTTTTTTTCATACTCCGGGGTCATTTCAAACAAAGAGGCGGGCTGTGGGGGTGGAGAATAACTCGGCCCGAAGCTCATTGGGTTACAAAAGGAGCGTGAGTTTGGAATTCAGCGAGAAATTAGTTAGGAGGCCGCTCCAGGTATATGACATAGTTGGTCTGGTTGAAAAAAAAATGAAAAAAAAGACACAAGTCTATCTAGTTCAACCAATCAAAAGGAGAAAACGTTGTTTTTTTTTTTTTCTTTGTTTTTTTTTTTTTTTACTCCTATATACACAATCCCATCCTCACAGTATATGCGTGGGTTTGGTCCAATCCCGACATTAGATGTCATTATTGGGCCAATGAGCTGCAGCTGGGGGATTCCCCGCCCTCCCTCTGTGTGTAAACAAAGGGGCGGGGAGGTTACTGACTATTGAGGTCACATTAGGTCAATGGTGTTACAGGAATCTCCACCCCTTTTGTACAACCATGGGCGGGGCCCTGAGATGACAGCTATCTTTTCGGAATTGGACAGAATCTGATCTCATTGCTAGTGACAAAAGTGGACCGCGCCTGCGCATGGTGTCATTTGTGGTCTCTATTGGCCTGTGTGACAAAGCAAGAGAACTGCTAGGAGACGGGGCAGAGTGTTGTCACCGTATAACAGAGTATAGATTTGTGAATGAATCACTTGAGGAAGAGCTCAGCGCCTTTAAATGGATGTGAGCCCCTTGTATAATAATTTCCTTTAACATAATAAAATGCTGTTTGCAGCTTTTCTTTTTAAATCTTTGTGTCATATCAGTGCTGATCCCCTGCAGCCTACTTGTGATCACCTCCCATCAACAATGGGTGCATGTCATTTCTCCGAGATGAGCCCAATTTTGCAATTTTGACATGTGTTAGTAAAACCGTACATATCATAACTACTTTGTGCATCCAGGTGGTTTATACCTTGTGTTTTTCAGGACAAATTGGGCGTTCATTTGGTGGTAAATGGTAATTTCTCCCTGATTTTTTTTCTTTTATTATAATCAAAGGAAAACTGTCCCAAAAGAGTAAAAAAAAAAATATATCTATCTATCTATCACTGTGATAGCCAATCAGAGGCTATCACAGCGATCAGGTGACCCAGAATCGGATGTACCAGGTCACGATCGTTACAACGGGGCCCAAGGCTCTCGGTGAGACTCCGATCTCTGTGCTGGGAGCGCGATGTGCGGTGCACTCCCAGCACAAGGGGGGAATTGCAAATATGCGGCCCCACGGAAAAAAAAAGCCCAGTTCAGTGGGGCCGCATATTTGCGTAGGGTCAGCATGAAGAGGTTCATTCTGCTTTATAGTGATTGTAAAGGATCACCTTGTAAAACAACCCATTCATTTTAACCACTTCAATACCGGGCACTTATACACCTTCTTGCCCAGACCAATTTTCAGCTTTCAGGGCTGTCGCAGTTTGAATGACAATTGCGCGGTCATGTAACACTGTACCCAAACTAAATTTTTATCATTTTGTTCCCACAAATAGAGCTTTCTTTTGGTGGTATTTGATCACCTCTGCGGTTTTTATTTTTTGCTAAACAAATAAAAAAAGACCGAAAATTTTGAAAAAAATAAAAGTTTTGCTTTTGTTTCTGTTAAAAAAATTTGTAAATAAGTAAGTTTTCTCTTTCACTGATGGGCACTGATAAGGCAGCACTGACAGGCACTGATACGACGGCACCGATGAGATGGCACCAATGAGCGGGCACTGACAGGCACTGACAATGGGCACTGATATGTGGCACCAATGAGCAGGCACTGACGGGAACTGATGATGGGCACTGATATGCGGCACTGATGGGTGGCACTGATATGCAGCACTGATGGGCACTGATAGGCGGCACTGATGGGCACTGATAGGCAGCACTGATGGGCACTGATAGGCGACACTGATGGGCACTGATAGGCGACACTGGTGGGCACTGATAGGCGACACTGGGCACTGAAAGGCGGCACCGATGGGCACTGATGGGCACTGATAGGCAGCACTGATGGGCACTGATAGGCGGCACTGATGTGCACTGATACGTGGCACTGATGGGCACTGATACGCGGCACTGATATGAGGCACTGATAGGCATCCCTGGTGGCACTGGCAGTGGTAGGCATTGGAGTGGGCACTGATTGGCAGCTGCCTGGGCACATATTGGTATTTCCCTGGGGGTCTAGGGGGCATACCTGGTGGTCCAGTGTGGATGGCCATCCTGGTGTTCCTGGGCAGCTTCCCTGGTGGTCCTGGGCGGGATCCGAGGGGGGGCTGTGCTGATAAACAATCAGCACAGACCCCCCCCATCAGGAGAGCAGCCGATCGGCTCTCCTCTACTTGCATCTGTCAGACTCGAGTGAGGAAAAGCCAATCACCGGCTCTCTCTATTTACATCGTGATCAGCCGTGATTGGACACAGCTGATCACGTTGTAAAGAGTCTCCGTCAGAGACTCTTTACCTAGATCTGAGTTGCGGTGTGTCAGACTGACTCCGGGGGTGCGCAGCGGCTCAATATCTTGATCACGTCATATGACGTCCGGTCAGGATATTGAAACCACTTTGCCGCCGTCATTTTGCTATATTCCATCGCTATACCTGCAATAGAGGGCCAGCCTGACGTGATCTAGCAGGACTTCATTTTCAGACTAAAGTTCCACATTAATGAATATACCGTATTTTAGGATATGTAAAAAAAGACAACAGTCGGCCTGTCTGAACATTTCATTTTTATCCAATCAGGCAAACTCTGATACTATGTAATAGTTGTTGGTACATCTAAAGCTGGCCATACACTATACAATCATATTGTACAATCGCATCTAGATTTACTAAAACTTTGTTATATAAGGTCAGAGCTAAACAATCCTTTTAAGCTATATCCAATCAGGCAGGCCCTTGCTCTAAATAGTTGGTGATAGATCTAAAGTAGATTGTACAATCAGTTTGTATAGTTTATGGTCACCTTTAATAGTTGGTATAATCACATTGTAAGAGCCGTGGTCAGCTTTATATACAATGCTTAATGTTTTTTAATCCAAAGGAGGAAAAATCCCAACAGCCAATGTGGTCAAATAATAAAGCAGCATTCTAAGCCTTTTATAATGTCTGTTAATGTCCGTGCTCCATGCCTGGCTGTCATGCTGATCCTTCGTTTGGTGCTTTCCAAGTCATTGACTGGGGGCAATCAAGCCGATTGGAAAAGTCGGGGTAAAGTCAGAAATCTTGATCTGCATATTTGTTTGGAGTCAGGGAAAGCAAATATTGATCCCGCAGGACAACCAGGTAGTTGGCATTTTCAGGAGTTTGGATCCGTAATGGCAGCCTTCATAAAGCTTTTCCTTTAGACCAGGGATATGCAATTAGCGGACCTCCAGCGGTTGCAAAACTACAAGTTCCATCATGCCTCTGCCTTTGGGTGTCATGCTTCTAAGAAGGCTTTCAGAGTCTTGCTAGTCCTCATGGGACTTGTAGTTCTGCAACAGCTGGAGGTCTGCTAATTGCATATGCCTGCTTTAGACAAAAACCTGCTGCTCCTTTGAAAAGCGACCCACATTTGGTTTTCAGGGGCAATTGACAGATGGTGTGGAGACGATGTGATCCCCTCCTCAGCACATGTTTTTTTGCCAAACAGATGTGTCACAAACGCTTTCATCCCATGTGGTTGCAGGTTGTTTGCGGCGCTTCCTCATTCACGTTCGGTAGGCTTGCCAACCGCCAATAGTGTTTGCACCAGGTGCGCAGCAAAGCATTGCTACTGCAGCATGTGGACACTCCTGTTCACACCTTAAAGAGGGGCAACTGGGGGCTGTTAAAGACTCGGCTCTTCTGCAGGTTTGTACGTTTTTGTTTACTATGCTTCGGTTTGTGAATAAATAGGAAGCCTGTGAGTGTTTCCTATTCATTCATTTGTGCAGCTGAGGCTACGGAGAAAGGGACTGATGAATCTATGTCCTCAGCCCCTTTCTCAATCTTAAACTGATTGTAAAGTCTTGTTTTTTTTTTTCCTCTAAACTTATTATACTTACCTGCTCTGTTGCAGTGGATTTGAACAGGGCAGCCCGGATCCTCCTCTTCTCGGGTCCCTCTTCTTTGATCTGGCCCCTCCCCTCCTGTCGAGTGCCCCCACACCAAGCAGCTTGCTATGGGGGCACCTGAGCTGAGTCACGGCTCCCTGTATCCATTCAGAAGCGGAGCTGCGACCTGGCCCCGCCCCCTCTCTCTCCTGATTGGCTGACTGACTTTGATTGAGGGAGAGTCTCAAACGGCTAAAACACTCGTGGACAGAGATGGGCTCAGGTAAGTAATATGGGGGCCGAGGGCAGCTGCTGTACACAGAAGACATTTTATCTTCATGCATTGAATGCATGAAGATAAAAAACATTCTGATTTTACAACCACTTTAAATGTGAGACATCAGAGGTCTATTTAGACCCCTAATATTTCACCAAAGCCCCCCCAACAGGGCAGTTAAAAAAACGTAAAAAATAAAAATGCTAAAATTTTTTTTTTTTTTAACAATGGAGGACTCGTTTACATGTGCTTTGCTCTCTATAACTTCTGCCATGTCTGTGAAGCATCGCATCGCATCGCAGCCGTGGCATTTGTACACCCCTAACCACTGCCTCTGTGTTTGAGTTTTGGGGTGCACACCTATGGTTCCCACAATGCATAGATCGCAGTCCTTGGCTTGGACTTTGGGGTTTTAGAATCATTTTGTCCTCCTCTTCTCTAATTGATGCCGCTTTCATGCCATCTCCCAAAAATGCAGCCCTTCGTTTTTCGCTGATCCCGCTGACCACCAACCAATAACGTGGTTGCCTGTCGTTATTTCCTGCCTCCACACTGCAGCTTGTGCAATCTTCCCTGTGGTAGCGCCGGGAAGCCAACTTGAGGGGGTGGTGTTGTATCTAGACGCGGTAATTGAATGTGTCTCCGTGTTTTCTGCGCTCTGTTAATCATGCAATTAATTAGTCCCAAAGAACTCCAGCTGCTATGGAGCAAAGCCGTTCATGGCCGGACATGAACTGACACATCCTGGCTAGTTCAGAGTCAAGGGTGGTAGCCGTCTGCATGGCGTGACTTAAAGTGTTGGCCAGGGGTGGCAGACCATTAGTGCAAATTGTGCAGCTGCACAAGGGCCCGTAGAAAGTAGGGGGCCCATGTAGACAAGCAGTGGCGGTCTGTCTGTACGGGGCGCAGGGCCGCCGCCCCCCTAACCCATGCGCCCGGCCCCTAATCTGCATACAGGGCACCGGACGCATGGATTCCAATGAGTTTTTTTTCTTAGAAGCACGTGATTAGAGCCAGAGGCTTTAATTGGCTTTAAAAAAGGGGTGGACTCGGGGCGCAGAGCACTGCATGCCCTGAGTCCACCCAGTTGTGTGACAATAGCAAAATAATTCTCGCTATTGTCTTCCTGATTCTTCTCCCGGCCAATTAGGAAGCTGGTCCTGAGACCTGATCGGCCAGGGAGTCTTAGGACTGGTCAATCGTGTCTCAGTCAGGACACACTTCCTGTTCACCTGGGAGGAGAAGCAACGGACTGAATCTCCCTTCCCCCTGCCTCCTAAGGTCAGTCTGTCTAACTCCGGGGGGGGGGGTGTGTGCGGCAATCGCCGATTTCCCATCCACTGTCCGTCTCCCGCGGGGTAGATATGCTGGCAGCAACTGCCGCCTTCCCGTCTGTCTCTCCCATCTTCATGATGCCCTAACCATGCTTTTGGGTTGGTAACATCTACCAGCTTACCATGACAGCCATCGCTATACCACTGTCTCTCTGAAAAGGAATCCAGCAGGTATTGTTTTTCAGAGGGTGGTATAGCAGCAGCTGTCAGGCATTAAGGGGGCGCTACTAACACTTTTTTTTTTTATTGCCTAATGACAATTTTTCATTGTGGGGCCATGCCACAACTGAAAGCCTATCACTTAGCTTGCAACTGCAGCGTGGCCACCATTGATCACAATGGGCAAGTTTGATAGGCAGTGCTGCTTGCCAAACTCTGCAGCCCAAATTAAAAGTTCAAAGCATCGTGGGTGTAGCATGTGTACAGACCTAGACATAAGGAAAAAAAAGGTCCTATAACACCATACATTACTACAAGATCCTGTGCATAGAGTGAAACAGTCTCAGTCCGGGCTCCAACCAGGCCACACCTCCAATGTGTTTCGCCCCGCCCGAAGGACTTGGCCCCCATGGCTAAGCCCCAAGGGTGGGGCGAAACGCGTTGAGTGCGTGGCCTGGTTGGAGCCCAGGCTGAGGCTGTTTCACATTCTATACACAGGATCTTGTATCAGTATTTGGAGCTGGGACGAGCTCCATCCTTGTCTGCACTCCCAGTGGTTGATTCAGATACGAGGACCTGTAAGAGCCTTAATAAGGAACCCGCAATTCTGGTATTGGTTCACAATGTGTACAGCCCTGTCAGGCTGTAATGTTAAAATTCCAAGTGGCCAATGGGCTGGTAAAACCACAGCTCAGCTGCCTGTTGTTACTGCCCCGTGGCCACCAGTGTGAAAGAGTCCTAAAGTTTCATTTAGACTTACAGTTGGGGGCATTGAAAATGAACTGTTGAGCCAAGTTTTTAGTACCTCCAACAGCTTCTCTTTAAGCTGTAATGGCAGTGGACGGGGATACAGTAACGGTAAGCCTGAAAACATGACCTGTTGGGGGTACTTAAGGACTGGAGTTGAGAAACACTGGTATAGATCAGTGTTTCTCAACTCCAGTCCTCAAGTACCCCCAACAGGTCATGTTTTCAGGCTCTGCATTATTTTGCACAGGGTATTTGATCAGTTTCACTGCCTTAGTAATTACCACAGCCGTTTCATCCGAGAGAAATCCTGAAAACATGACCTGTTGGGGGTACTTCAGGACTGGAGTTGAGAAACATTGGTTTGGATGATGCAAGTGTGTCTTGAGTGTGCGTTTTGAGTTTAGATAGTAGGGGCCCAAAAACCATTCTTGCACAGGGGCCCGTTAGTAAATGTGTCTGCTGCTTGTGTTGGGCTTGATAGTTATTATCTGATAACTCACAACTGTTAGATTCCATGTTTTGAGCTGTTTTTACTATTTATGATGGATTATGGTGGTGGGTGGGGGTGCTAAAAGAAAACACAAATTAATTTGACATTTGGCTGACTATGTGGTGTATGTGGCGCGGTCAAACAGCACTGAAACGATTCATAACCTTATTACCCAGATTTCGGTTTTCTCTTTGATGCCACTTCTAAGCATTTTCTTGCTTTTTTTTTTTTTTTTTTTTTTTTATACACCATATTGTCAAAAGTATTGGGACGCATGATTTTGCACGTGAACTTTATGGCATCCCAGTCTTAGGCTGCATTGCCACTACAGTGTTTTTGAATCGCGGGCAAATCTGCCGGCGATTAGACAGCGCCGAGGTGTGAATGACAAAATGCGGAACTCGCCTTTGAGATGCTATTCATTTGAATGACACCTCAAATCGCGGTGCGGGTCTGCCGCGATTGTTGCGCGATAAAACCTGCTGCAATCGTGGCAACCCGCATTGCAGGACGCATGTTGCCCCAAAGTAGCTCCTGAACTTTTTCTGGCCGACAAGCGTCCCGCGATTGCAGCACGTTTTATCGCGTGACAATTGCGGCAGACCCACACGGCGATTTGAGGTGTCATTCAAATGAATGACTTCTCAAATGCGAGTTCCGCGTTTTGTCATTCACACCTCGGCGCTGTCAAATCGCATGCAGATCCGTGGCAAATCTGCCCGCGATTCAAAATGCTGTAGTGTGAATGCAGCATTAGTCCTTTGGGTTCAATATTGACTTGGCCCACCCTTTGCAGCTATAACAGCTTCAACTCTTCTGGGAAGGTTGTCCACAAGGTTTAGGAGTGTGTCTATAGGAATGTTTTATCATTCTTCCAGAAGAGCATTTGTGAGGTCAGGCACTGATTTGGAAGGGGAGGCCTGGCTCACAGTCTCCGCTTTAATTCATCCCAAAGGTGTTCTGTCGGGTTGATTTCAGGACTCTGTGCAGGCCAGTCGAGTTCCCCAACCCCAAACTCGCTCATCCATGTCTTTATGGACCTTGCTTTGTGCAGTCATGTTGGAACAGGAAGGAGTCATCCCCAATCTGCTCCCACAAAGTTGGGAGCAAGAAATTGTCCAAAATGTCTTGGTATGCTGACGCCTAAAGAGTTCCCTTCACTGGAACTAAGAGGTCAAGCCCAACCCCTGAAAAACAACCCCACACCATAATCCCCCCTCCACCAAATGATTTGGACCAGTGCACAAAGCAAGGTCCATAAAGACATGGATGAGTGAGTTTGGGGTGGAGGAATTTGACTGGCCTACACAGAATCCTGACCTCAACCCGATAGAACACCTTTGGGATGAATTAGAGTGGAGACTGTGAGCCAGGCCTTCTCGTCCACATCAGTGCCTGACCTCAAAAATCTGCTTCAGGAAGAATGGTCAAACATTCCCATAGACACACTCCTAAACCTTGTGGACAGCCGTCCCAGAAGATTTGAAGCTGTTAAAGCTGCAAAGGGTGGGCCAACTCAATATTGAACCCTACGGACTGAGAATGGGGTGCCATTAAAGTGCATATGTTTGTAAAGGCAGGTGTCCCAATACTTTTGACGTGTGTTATTCTGCCTAGGATTTTTATGCTGTGTGGACATATATCTCAATTAAAATTTTTGGCCCGAAGTTCAACTTTAAAACTGGTTTTGTCTACAGTTCTAGCTCTTCATCAAAGTATTGAATTCCGGATAATCTTTCCTGCTCTTTGCATGATGTACTGTATCTGTTTCCCTGGGCTCCATCACTCCCCTCCTGTCTTGTTCTCTCAATAACGCCAAGACCTTCTCTCACTTTCAAGGTGTCCATGTTTTGTGCCGTATCAGTGTCCTCCTTGGTTACATTTTCCCTCGGTTTCTGTTTGTTGCTGATATTCCAGCGCGGTCGGGGCTGAGTAATGGCTTACTTAGCAAAGTAAAAGCGGCAGCGTGGCTCTGGCGGTAATTAAGTGTTCTGCTCAGAATAGGATTAGGATTCAGCTGACTCCATCTAACGTTTACTTCTCATCACGTTGGAGCCCTTCACATTGCTCTATATAGTACAGATAGGCATTGCCTTGGTATAACAATGGAAAAAGGTAATGGGAGCTAAAACTCATAATGACATAGCTCATGTGTTTGTGGACGGATGAACACTGCACCAGTGGTTTTCAACCTTACTGTCACCAGGGCCCGGTAAATTCTTCTAAAACCCTCCATGCCCCAGCCGTATAAAAAAAAAAAAAGTTTATACTCGTACAATAAAAGTATGGGGGTGCAAAACATGAACTGTAATGCTGTAAGGCTCTGGATAGGGCTTGGTGTCAATGTGGGGGTAAGGGGGTTCTGGAGGGGGTTAGGGGACTTGGTAGCCCTGTAGGAGGAGGCAGGGGGCTTTGCAGGGGCACTGCAGAAGACTGAAGGGCACTGCAGAAGCAACCTGTTGGAGGTTGGGGGCATCAGAGGGGTTGGAGGCTCTGCAGCAGGCTGGGAGGCACTGTGAGAGACTAGAGGGCACTACAGGGGCAAGGAGACACTGTGGGATAGTGGGAAGCACTGAGGCACAATATCAGAGTTTAGGGGCACCAGGTGGGGACAGAGGCTCTCCAGCCTTCTTGCGGCATTATGGGAGACTTGAGGGCATTGCAGGGGCAAGGGAACACGGTGGGAGATTGGGAGGCTCTATGACACAGTCGGAGTTTAGGTGCACCAGGTGGAGACAGAGGCTCTCCAGCCTGCTGGGAACATTGTGGGAGACTTGAGGGCATTGCAGGGGCAATGAGACACTATGTGAGATTGGGAGGCTCTATGACACAGTCGGAGTTTAGGGGCACCAGGTGGAGACAGAGGCTCTCCAGCCTGCTGGGAACATTGTGGGAGACTTGAGGGCATGGCAGGGGCAATGAGACACTGTGGGAGATTGGGAGGCTCTGTTACACAGTCGGAGTTTAGGGGCACCAGGTGGGGACAGAGGCTCTCCAGCCTGCTGGGGGCATTGTGGGAGACTTGAGGGCAGTGCAGGGGCAAGGAGACACTGTGGGAGATTGGGAGACTCTGTGGTACACTGGAGTTTGGGGGCACCAGGTGGGGGGCAGAGGCTCTTCAGCAGGCTGGGGGCACTGTGGGCCATTTTTAACCACTTCCCCTTTTTGCTGCAGAGGTATCGGCTGGGGGTGTACACATGCCGTGGTCGCAAATGATGCCCACCGAGCGTGACCTATTCAAGTAAATGGGGCTGCGCTGCAACCACCCTGCAACCACACACAATGCACATGGTTGTGATGCGATTGTCTGTCTGATATTTAGGGGGTTATAGCAGGCAGTAAAGAGACGATACAACACCTCTTTACCATCGGTCTAATATCATCCACATTTGGATGGCTCTTCAGAAAGCAAAGCAGGTGTAAATGAGTCCTTAGTTACTTTATATTTAATGTCTTGGTGATTAAAAATTAGACATGTGTCTGATTTCTTTAAATGCCATGTGTACTTTTGGAACACCATAAAATATGATATGCAATAAATGAAGTTAACCCCAAGATTGCCACCTCCACTCACAAGCCCCGTGACCTTTGTCCTGATTCCCTATACAAATAAAGATCTGTCAGCAGACATAAAGGGTGTCTTTGCTCAGTCACAGCGGGCTGTAGAAGGAGAAATGTACAATATGGCGTCTGTCATGCCCCACTGGAAGACTGAGGATAGGCTTTCATTGTGTTTTAGGAAATAAGGCCCCGTAAATATCAGAACCTCCTGCTGCCCCCAAATCCCTACTTTGAACATTCGGGGTCACTAAAAGAGTGATAGTAATTCAGTCAGTGACCCCTCATACGGCCTTTCCATAGTCAGGCTGGGGTTTGTTTTACAGGTCCCCAATGGCAGATGCATGGCTCACTATATATTCCATATGTGTCAGGTTCGTTTGATACAAACACATCTGCTACTGGTTAAAGATGGCAAGAGACCACCACAGTACAAACATCCAGGAGTCAACAGGGACACGTTGTGTTAATGGCGGCATTATTTCTAAGTCCCTGACCTGGAACAAGCATAGACAGCAGGAATTCTGACACTCGTACAAGTCTGGTACCCAAAAGCCACACAGCCAGGCAACTATCATTTCAGAAGGCCAGCAACCACAGCCCTTGTGACAGGTGCACTTTAAGGTAAATTGGGTGAACTTTCTGACTTTAGCAAATCTGCAGTGTTTGATACATAGAGTTAGCTAGTTGTAGATTGGCTTTACCTGTTGCCATTTCAAAGTATGCAGCAAGGCAAAGGGGATGCACAGGTGTTCCATGCATTCCCATTTAGGCAGTCCCATTCATGTCAATTAGGACACAGCAGATGAACAGACGGTCGCTGCTCCCAATTTATTATCCATGTGGATGGGCGACCCCGAACACAGACACCGTGAGTTTGGGGACACACACCCATGATGGTCAGAGACTGTGCATATGCATATTTTTGGCCTGGAAACATAAAAAAACAGGAGAATCTAATGGAGATCAGTGCTTTTACCCCTAATCTGTGTCTCCACTACAGTCTACTGAGGTCTGAGGGCCTCACATCAAGGGCCACAGGTTGGGCACCAGGGTTCTACAGTCTACTTGTCTTATCACATATGATCTCTGTTCTGATGCAGGCTATTATACCCGGGCCAAATCCACTCCCAAAAACAAGAAAGCTTCCTGTCACCATTGGGAAAGAAATAAAAAAGTATTTAGTCTTGAAGTGTACATAAAATCAAAATCTATTTTTCAGTATTCATACCCCTTGAAAGTTTTCCACATTTTGTCATGTTACAACCAAAAACGTAAATGTATTTTATTGGGATTTTACATCATAGACCAACACAAAGTGGCACATAATTGTGAAGTGGAAGGAAAATTATAAATGATTTTCCAAATTTTTTCCAAATAAATATCTGAAAAGTGTGGCATGCATTTGTATCCAGCCCCCTTTACCGTGATACCCCTGTAACAAGCCCCTTGCTTGCTCGGTTCCACTCTCCCGACACTCCTCTGCAGCTATAGAATCGGATTGCAGATCGCAACATCTGATTGTTCGGTCATCCGATGCTCCGGGACTAGAACTACAGCTATGTGCCATTCTAACCCAGTTGTGATAGCTCAGAACAAACACCAGGCAGGCTGTATGTAAGTTTAACCAGGAATCTCCTTTATTGCAAAATACAGGCTCTTTTATACACTAAAAGAGGAAGTGCAGTCCTGCTCATATTACTCTAACAATACAGCTGTAACCTAATTAACATGAGCTAATTAACTAATCCCTTTAGACAGCCTAGATGACTCAGACATGACCTTTAGGCCAGACTGGCCATCTTGTAGTTCAGAAAATCCAATCAACATTATCACAATAGCAGAGTTAATTAAACACAAACAACAATGGGGATCTAATGACTCTTAGATCCCATACTAGAGACTTATTTACAATACACATTTTAGCAGACAGCAGAGAGGTAGCTGGAATTGATGACATTAGCATTTAACAGTAGGAGTCCCAACGGTATGAATCAGTCACTATTCCAATATGGCAAATCCAGGGTCCCCAGAGTCTGTGTGTCCTGGGGGACCAGGACCCGAATCCACAGTAATACCACCTCAAGGGTCCCCAGGCATACAGCTCACAAAGAACACCGTTCCCCCAAATGCCAGGGCCCACGATCGATCGGCAAGAGGCTAGCATACAGTCCCCTCCAAAAGTTTCTCTCCCGGCTAGGTCTGTCACAACCCCTAACTAAAATCTAGTGGAACCAATTGCCTTCAGAAGTTGCCTGATTCATAAATAGAGTCCCTGTGTGTAATTTCATCTCAGTATAAATACAGCTGTTCTGTGAATCCCACAGAGGTTTGTTAGAGAACTTTAGTGAACAAACCGCATCATGAAGGCCAATGAATACACCAGACAGGTCAGGGATAAAGTTGTGGAGAAGTTTAAAGCAGGGTTAGGTTATAAAAAAAATATCCCAAGCTTTGAACATCTCACAGAGCACTATTCAATCCATCATCTAATAATGGAAAGAGTATGGCACAACTGCAAACCTACCAAGACATGGCCGTTCACCTAAACTGACAGGCCGGGCAAGGAGAGCATTATCCAGAGAAGCAGCCAAGAGGCCCATGGTAACTCTGGAGGAGCTGCATAGATCCACAGCTCAGGTGGGAGAATCTGTCCACAGGACAACTATTAGTTGTGCACTCCACAAATCTGACCTTTATGGAAGAGTGGCAAGAAGAAAGCCATTGTTGAAAGAAAGCCATATAAAGTCCTATTTGCAGTTTGCGAGAAGCCACATGGGGGACACAGCAAACTTCAACTTTTTGGCCTAAAAGCAAAACGCTATGTGTGGTGGAAAACTAACACTGCACATCACCCTGAACACACCTCCCCACCGTGAAACATGGTGGTGGCAGCATCATGTTGTGGGGATGCTTTTTTTCAGCAGGGACAGGGAAGCTGGTCAGTGATGATGGGAAAATGGATGGAGCCAAATACAGGGAAATCTTAGAAGAAAACCTGCTAGAGTTTGGAAAAGACTTGAGACTGGGACTGAGGTTCACCTTCCTGCAGGACAACGACCCTAAATATACAGCCAGAGCTACAATATAATGGTTTAGATCAAAGCTTATTCATGTGTTGGAATGGCCCAGTCAAAGTCCAGACCTAAATCCAATTGAGAATCTGTGGCAAGACTTGAAAATTGTTGTTCACAGACGCTCTCCATCCAATCTGACAGACTGATATAAGGGGCGCTCCAAGTTGTGTGTTAACCATAGTGAAAAATAGTAAGTGGCTGTAATAGCAATTCCTATGGTCTGATTCCAATGGTCTGATGAATCCTAATAAAAGAAGGCAGCCATCCTCAGAGGGTGTCCAGTACCTCTGTGACAAGTATACATTAAGAAAAAGAGGGGGGGGGGGAGGCAAATGAATGTATATTTTAGGAGTTCAGTTAAGGAAGTGTACACAGAGAGAACTTGCATAGACCCATGGGGTAAAAGGATGCCCATCAGAGGATGAGTCCTGGAGTACTCAGATGTCGCTGTGCGGTTTCCGCTGCAACGGAGACCGCAAAGCGACATCTGAGTACCCCAAGACTCATCCTCTGATGGGCATCCTTTTACCCCATGGGGCTATGTAAGTGTTCTCTGTGTACACTTCCTTAACTGAACTCTTTATACATTAAGTTGACACCCCCCCCCCCTTCCTTTTCCAATCTGACAGAGTTTGAGTCATTTTGCAAAGAAGAATGGACAAAAATGTCACTCTCTCTAGATGCGCAAAGCTGGTAGAGACATCCCCAAAAAGACCTGCAGTGAAAGGTGGTTCTACAAAGTATTGACTTGGGTTGGGGGGGCAGCAACTGCTTTACCGTTCTCTGAAAATCGCTCCGCTGCAGATCATTTTTTAGCGATACAAACTGCCGCCCATCTGAAAGAGCCCTAACAGTATAAAATAACGGTTCCATGTAGCTCATTATTTAGCATTCTGTTGGTGGATAATGTTGCTCATTCTCGGGATCAGGGAGATAGTGTGTGTGAGGTTAACCGGAGAGCAACTGTCAGACTTCAGGTGACCTCTGATCCCTGACTTTAAAATTTAGTAATCAGATTTATGAAAGGTAAGTAAACCTAAATAAAGCGAACAGGAAAGCTCTTCTGTAGAAGTATGGAGGGGGTCATTGCTGACCCCTTCTTCTGAAAATACTAGTTGCCTGGCCTTTATTCTGATGGCTGACCCATTACTCTGATTCACTGACTCAGCAAAAGCATGCAATCAGGCTAGTTGCTTCTCTTACTTTACTTGCTTTGGGCTTGTTCCTGAGTCTATTGTAGAAAGTTTTAAGGCAACTAATAAAATAAATAAAAATGTGATATTGATTATTTCTTTTAGTTCAGGTTTCCTCAAAGCCTGATCAGTTACAGTCAGTTAACATAGGATGTTCAGGCTCTTGATTGCGTCCAGTTTAGACTGGTTCTCTTTGAAGGGTTACATAATCCTTATGCAAGTTGGGGAATATGTGTAGGAGCCAATATGTTATTCAACTTGCCAGCAACTACACAAAGCTGAAGTTTTCCTAACAACGCTCCCCGTGGATCACTTCCACGACAGTTTTCCTAAGATGTATTTTTATGCATGAGACACATGGATATGTAATTAGGTTTGGTATCCTTTAACAGCCAAACATCAGTAATGTGATTATTTTGCAGAGAAAACAAAATGACAGCTGTGAACGCCAAGGATCGCAATGACATCAGCAGAGTCACCACCTGCAAAAAAGCAAATTAACAATGGCAGCTCTTGTATTCTGGTCCGAGTTCTTGGAGAGTCACATAAAGTGAACATGTGCAGAGATTATGCACAATAAACAATGTATTTATTCTGAACAAGCAGTAACAGCAATTTATACACAAGCCCACACTGACCTCTGTAGCTATAGGCATTGTGGAGAAATTCATCTTCAACGTTCACAACAGAGGCACGGAAATCTCAGCTATCAATTACAGTACTGTAAAAGTAAATGCAGCTAGGAAGGCTGAGGAGAGATTATTTTACAAGTTCCTACACAGAGATCACACAGGGTTTGAACGCAGCACTACTACAAAGATACAGGACAGAGGAGGAGCATGGGAAAAGGGAAAATCTCAGGGTTGTGGGAGAGGCAGTTGACCCTTATTAAGAGAACCTGTCACTTTATCCTGAATGGGCAAAGTGACTTTAAATGAGAAGTATGCTGCATCTGTCCCCCCGCCACCTCTTCACTGAGCAGAGAGCTGCTGCCTGTCAATCAGCAGCTCTCCTGCTCTGCTCCTCCACACTCCACACTGGAGCGCTAAGCTGTGGAGGGGCGGGGAGCAACCGTCTCAGCCTCACAGCGGCTCGCTGAGAGGCTGAGATGCCCATCAGATCCAGACTTCCAGAGTCGGGATGATGTGGTGCCTGGACAGAGAGCGGACCATTCTCTGCTGAAAACGAGTTACAGGAGTGCAAAATGGGTTACCCTCCTGTGATTCATAGGAGAAGCCCAGCCAAACAAGCTCAGGCTGGACTTCTTCTTTAATGCCGCGTACACACGATCGGAATTTCCGTCAGAAAAAACTTGGATGGTTTTTCCGACGGAATTCTGCTCAAGCCTGCCTTACATACACATGGGCACACAAAAGTTCTCTGAACTTTCGACCGTCAAGAATGCGCTGACGTACAACACTACGACCAGCCAAGAAAATGAAGTTCAATGCTTCCGAGCATGCGTCAAATTTTTTCCGAGCATGCGTGATTTTTTTGTGTGTCCGAATTGCATACAGACTAACGTATTTTTGGATAGGAACTTTTCCCGACCGAAAAATAGAGAACATGCCCTCAATCTTTTGCTGGCAGGAATTCCGCCAGCAAAAGACCGATGGAGCATACACACGGTCAAATTTTCCGTCAAAAAGCTCTCATCGCAGTTTTGCTGGCGGCATTTCCCGATCGTGTGTATGGGGCATAAGTCTTTAAGTCTTTATAGTCTTTATTTAGCCATGTGGTTGGGGAGGTCAAAAATGCTCAGTTTTGCTGCCCACCAAGTGCAGCCAACATGTGGGCGGCAAGCCCGGCAAATGCCGCGCACGGAAGCAAACGCCACGCAACCGTGATCAATGCATGCAGTTGCGTCACATTTGTCTGCAAAAATGGGGTTAAAACAGACAGTGAGGAATTGTCACATCTCTTCCTCGCCGCCTGTCAGTAGCCTAGGAAGCTCGACCCGAACGCGGATCGAGCTTATGAGGAAAGGGAGATTTACTTGTTTGTCTAAATCTATCCTAAGACGAGGTTTTCAGTTGTTAAGAAAGAAGAATGGTTTCTATGGCAGCAGTCAGTTCTCAGTTATCATTTTTTTTTTCCTTTTTACCCTGATGTGTACATGGTTGTCCTTAATGGAGTAGTGAATGATAGAGACTGTTCCAGCACCTGCACCTTTAAAGCTGCACACTAGGATACGCAAATATTGTCTAAATACTGGAGTCATGTGTGTTCTTCTTGAATGTTGGTGTGTTTTGTGTATTTCCTCCAGATCTGTGCAGTAATCCAGTGTGACACTTTACCTCTGTGCAGGAACTTCCTGTAATAAAGACCGCTCACTGCTGCTCTCTCTCTATGTGCAGGGTGACTGGTCTTGTCTCCGCCCCCTCCTGTAGTTGTCTGCTGGCAGCCTGTAGTGGGTGGGCCTTGCTGGGCCCCTCCCACAGCTCTGGCTATGTACAGCACAGTGATGATATAACCACTACTTTACAAGGCAATAACTGGGTTTGCCAAGGAATTTGGAGCACGAAAAGTGGATTTACATCCTTTGTGGCTGTTGAGGAATAGATTTAAAAGAAAGTTTTCGTGCACAAAGTTCACCTTTAACAATTCACTAATGGCAGCTCTCATTTGCCATCCTGACACCTTTTAATCTACTTGTTACTGCTGTTCATCCATCCATTTTCTTTTTTTTTTTTTTACTTTAAAAAGGCAATAAAAGTCTATGATGTGTTTTTTTAAATGTAGAGAGAGAAGGATAGCCCTCCAATTGGTTGCTGCAGACAATAGCCCTATTCTTTTGCACAGTAAAATCGTTCGGCGTGTATTGTACATGTGTCACTTGAGGTTGTGAATTGCTTTGGAATTTTTATTGACTCGTCCATGGTTTAGGAACACGCCAAACACCATGTAGTTCCCCCATCGCCTTCCCCTGACCATCCAACCTCCACACCCCAAGCCTGCTTTATCTGTAAAGGTTTTCCTGCAGATAAGGTCACAGTCCCGTGTTCAGGGGGATCTGCGGAAACACACTGCTGGAATCCTATCCGGCCTCAGGAAGTAGGAGGACAGGATGCAGCAGCCTCATTGCTATAGACCAGGACCAGCTTGAAGACTCATCAAACCTCCATTTGCACTGTACAGTCCAAATCTGCAGGGAAGGTCCGGCCTTTGCTTTTAAAGGGCCAGCATTCATAGACTGTGTGTCACGTCCTTTGCAATGCACTGCACCTAAAGCTGGCTTTACACTAATAAATTTTCTTCCAAACTTTTAGGCTCCATGCACAATGGAGCTCATAAACGGCCGTTTTTTGGAGTTTGGGCATTTTTTTTAACACCCCATAAACTCCCCTCTATGTTATCCTATGTGTCCATGCACACATGGACGTTTTTGGATGTTTATCGGCAGTGGAGTTCATGGGCTGTTTTCTGAATGCCATAAAATACCATTCAGGAGTCGTTTTTCTGACCACAAAAACCGCCAAACGCTCATAAACGTCGATAAACGCTCAAAAAACGTGGCACACCAGCGTTTTTTTAAAGTTTTTGATCCATTGAATAAATAAATAAATAAAAAACACTAAAAAACACTAACTTGGAAAAACGCTAAAATATGCTAATAAACGCTATTGCAAAAACGTTAAAATAAAACGTTGAAAGACTCACTGCAAAGCTACTGGCATTTTTATAACATTATTTTAACGTTCAGTGTGCATGGAGCCTTATGCCGCGTACACACGGTCGGACTTTTCGTCTACAAAAGTCCGACAGCCTGTCCGACAGCCTGTCCAACAGACTTTCGACGGACTTTTGTCGGACTTTTGGCGTACTTGCGGCAGACTTTCTTACGAACGGACTTGCCTACATACGATCACACAAAAGTCCGATGGATTCGTTCGTGATGACATACACCGGACTAAAATAAGGAAGTTGATAGCCAGTAGCCAATAGCTGCCCTAGCGTGGATTTTTGCCCGTCGGACTAGCACACAGACGAGCGGATTTCTGGGTCCAGCGTAGTTACGACGTAAAGATTTGAAGCATGTTTCAAATCTAAAGTCCGTCAGATTTGCAGCTGGAAAAGTCCGCTGAAAGTCCGGGGAAGCCCACACACGATCGGATTGTCAGCCAGCTTTAGTCCGTCGCCGTCCGTCAGACTTTTGTAGACGAAAAGTCCGACCATGTGTACGCGGCATTAGTTTTAAGAACGTTCGTTCAATCATTTCCTAAATATTAGTGACATTTTTTTCAACTACAAAGGTAAGAAATTATGAAGGAGCAAGATGGAACTTTTTCCATAAAGGAGCGAGTTGTGTTTGGTAAACTTTATTCATCCAAAAACCGATTGTTAGAACCAAACTAAATTTTGAAATACTTTCCAACAACATACATCAGATGGTCAAATGTACTGAGAACTTTCATATGAATGGGCTTTCGTTTTTTTTTTGTATTTGTTTGTGTTCCATGAACCAAAAATCCTGAAATACTGGAATTATTAATTTTCTGGATCTTGGATGTGCTCCTGTGTATAAGGCCTGAATAAGTGCCAATCCTAACCTGCCCCACGCGTTGGTGTGAGAAGGGACAGTTTTGCCAAGTGCTTTGGCACCGCCTACCGAGCCACTGATGGAGCCCCAAGGCTGCAGATCCAACTTGGCCAGATGCAGCCCCACACTTTAATTTTAAAGAATAACTGCACTATTTTTATAAGGAAACCACAATAGGTTCAATTTTATGTTAGGTTTTTTTTACATTTTTATACATTTTCAAACTGTTTTATATCCATTTTTTTACATTTTTAAACTGTTTTTTTATACCTTTTTTAGTATTTATATACAACTCTTTTATGTTTTGTTTTTTACACAAAGCTATTTTCAGTAAATTTAAATTCTGCATGAATACATTCCTAACTTGGCACATTTATACAAAGAATATATATTTTACGAAGCTCCAACTTTTATCACCAAAAAAGAACCATCCTTGAGCTGCAGGCTGCAATGATGTCATCAGTCTGCTGCAAGCAGAAGGAAACATTTTCTCAGTCTCATCTCCCTCACTGATCAGAAAGAAATGTAAGTCACAAGGTTAGAGGGTGCAGCAGGATCTGATCTGTGTCAGACATTTGTGAACACAGCCAAGGACCATAGGGTCTAATCAAGGGGTGCCCAACCGCTGGCCCGCTTCCGCCCTCTGATGTGGCCCTCAATCTCCTGCTCTGGGATGGTGGCAAGCCCAGTTTGTGGGTTCCCGACCTGCCATCCCAGAGCATCAGTGATAAGAATGGAGCCGGCGGTAGAGGAAGCATGAGGCTGCACTAGAGAGCAGAGCCGATGCTTCCGTTATAGCGTCAGGTCCTGTCACAGGCGGAGTGATACCAAATGCACTGCGCCTGGAAGAGCAACAGCCAGCGATCCCCGCCTGGGACAGCAACAGCCTGGGACAGATGCCTGCAGGAATCCTGAGGAACAAGTGAAGATTTAGGTCAGTTTTTTAGTTTAAAATCAGACCGCAATTGGCATATCTGGTCTCTACACTAGTTACTCTGGGCTGCTTTCAAACTGATCCACAGGTGCAGTGCAGTGCACCCGCGGGTTACCTGCACTGAGCCATAGACTTCTGTTATTACCTGTGGGTTTGGTGCTCCTTCTAAAAATGGGAAAGTGCAGCTAACCCGCGGGAAAGGGTGCACTGCGCTGCGTCCACTGTGTGGGTAAACCGCAGCGCATCGGTGTGAAAGCAACCTTAGGCCCCTTTCACATGCTCGGTCCGATCGGGTCCGCCTGTCCATTTTTCAGGCGGACCCGGTCCCTTCATTCATCTCTATGGAGTGGCAGATGTAAACAGACTTGTGTGTTTACAACCACCTACCTCCAGTGCGATCTGCTAAAAAAAATCAAAAGGGGATTCGTCCCCCTCCGTCTGAGCAGTTCGGATTGGAGAGCCCATAGGTTAGAGCAGGCTGTGTCTGCATATGCAGAGTGGACATGGGCCTGTTATCTGCCCGCTCCACTCATTGTGACCCAGTAAAAAAGGCGCAGTACAACAGTACCTCAGTCAACTGTTCCTATTTGTCCAGGGGCAAAATCCATATATATATGTAAATATACACATATGTGGAAAGTCAGTCTATCAGGGCTGCCACCATGAAGGACCGGAAGCCAAGTCCAATGTGCTAGAAGGAAAACAAGGAGAAGGGGCGCCACTGAGTATGTATCAAACACAATTTAATGATAAAAAGCAATATCCACTCACATGTAGAGCTGAAATGTTGAGGTACATCTCCGAGCAGGAGAGAGAGAGGAGGACTACAGGTAGCAGCAAGTCCATATATACTAGCATCACATCTCGTCCACCGGGGATGGGCTGCAGTAAGCTCTCATAGTAGTCCAAGTGGCTCACCAAAAAGGAAGGGATCGCAATGGAGCCGTCAGAAATGGTGCGGGTTCTGGGAGGGGGGTGGTAAGGACGCCGGAGCCGGTCTTCAACTGTGCTGCGATATCAAACAGCACCTCGTACGGCATCCGTGGTGGTGAAAGAAGCCAGAACGAGGCTTGGATGGCAAACACAGTGGTGCCAGACAGTGACGTCACTACTGTGCGACGCGTTTCCGAGTCAGCTCGCTATTGATGGAGAGAATAGCGGCATACCGCGACCGGTTCCATTTTTTCTTTTTTCACTTCATTTGAAAGGCACAAAGTGACACTTTATTAATGTCTCCGCAGCAATATGTGGTGCCATCTAGTGCACTGCAAAAAAACGCAGCATATCTGCTCACACCATGCTGTGGTGTGAGCAGGGCACACAGAAAGCAATTGTTTTCTGTATGCGCTTGTGGTGACTGGTGTTTATCAAATTCGGAAAACAGACACCGCACATAGTGGGAAGAGCCCCAAAACTGAATGTATACCTTTTTAAGGTGTTCCTAAGCCCGCAACAGTAAAATCAGTCTATATATGCAGTAAATCATGCTTGTTATACTCACTGTAGAGCCTAAGGGGTTAATCCTCTGCATTGTGTAAAAAAGGCTGTTTGATCCTGTCTTCTCTGATCCTGTCCTTTTTTTTTTTTTACTGTCCCTGATCCATCTCCTGATAGAACAGAGCCTTGGAGACACTCTGCACATGCTCAGTTTGGTGTGCGCTGCTAGAGAGTTTTTATTATATTTTTTTCTTGGTAGGGTGCATGTGATCAGCACAGGGCCAATCGGCACTGTCCAGGGGTCAGAGGTCCTGCAGCCTCATAGGACAGTCAGAGTAGAATGAAAACTCCTAAAAAGCTTTAACCAAACACGGATAGAAGTTGCAAGACTGCTCTGACTGCTAATAAGAAAAGGTATTTAGCAATTTATATTCACTAAAATAATTGCATATCCATGTTCTGTGTACTGTGGGAGACTAGATATAGTGAATGCAGGGTCCTGGGATTAGTAACACCTTCAAGGAGTCAGAAAGTCTCCAGGTTTTTCACCTTAATGCATCCTATGCATTAAGGTGCAAAGCCTTCTGTGCTGCAGCTGGCATCCAGAGCCCCCCTTTTTCTTACCTGAGCCCGTCCGTTCCAGTGATGTGTATGAGCCGCTGTTTCCATCCTCATTGGATAGAATGATAGCAACAGGAGCCATTGGCCCCGCTGCTGTCAATCAAATCCAGTGACATGGGAGCGGGGCAGAGTCCTGCTGTCTGTGTCAATGGATGCAACAGCGGGACCTGTGATTGCACCCGCACGGGTGCCCCCATGGAAAGCAGCTCTTCGTGGGGGGGCCCGATGAAGAGGAGGATCAGGGCTGTTCTGTGCAAGGGTTTTGCAGTAAGTATAACAAGTTTGTTATTTTAGAAAACAACTAACCTTTACAATCACTTTGAGTGAAATTTAGCTTTCTAAGACATTATTTGTCGTAAACAATTGTCACATATTTTCTTACAAAATACTATTTTCACCCTTTTAATCAGTTTTTTTTTGCATCTCACTATTGCTAAATCCCTCCAGTTTTTTTTTTTTTTTTAGTCACTTCCTGCCTGCATGCCCTCGCTCTAACTTATTTCTCTGGATCACCTTTCCTGATAGTGACAACAAAGTTGTCACCCTATATTTATACCTGCACTACGTTCATATTGATCCACAATGCACCGTGCGCTTGTGTCTGCGCAGTGTGGTGCTTTGCGGTACCATTGCATGAATACTAATGCTCTGTAACACACACACCTACACACTAGAATTTGAGGGGTGTTAAAACCCTGTGGTTGAGCCACGCCACCCAACTGCTTCCATTTTAGCTACAGAGGTAGCAGCCGGGGGTGTGCACTTACCATGGGCGAGATGCTTTGGACGCAGTTGCTATGCACTAGTGCAGGGTTCAAGGGGTAACGAAGGCAATGAGGAGGTGATACAACGCTTCCTCACTGCCCGTCGAATACTCACTAAAAAGTGATATGGGCCGCAGATCGCTATTCAGAGACCGAAGCAAGTGTGAACGATCCCTTTGGACCCATTCGTGCCTGTGCACATGTTCGGTTGCATCTTATTTGCAATTTTCAATGCGCATTGTAATGGGTTTTTTTTTAATGATGTGGGTATGACATGCATTTTGGTGAAATGCAATGGTACAATGTGAATTAGCCCTAAGAGTAGAATTTGTTTTTCATTTGTGGCTTGCTCTGCCTTTTCGCGGTCAACGCCATGCTTGGTAGCCCAATCTGTTTTCTTTTAAAGGTCACTAAATACTCAAACAGCCGGGGTCTTCCAAGGCTGGAGGCAACTCGTAAGTGCTGTCAGGTTAAGAGAAAATGAAAAATAGGCCGTCCAATTACTGCGTCCTCCTGTGTCCTATAACGCTTAGCTGTGGATATGACTCTGTGTTTCCTGTCTGGCTGCCCCAGGTCAGAAAAAAAACAGCTTTTTCCCTCTTGCAGCAAAATCTTTAGGCTGGTTGTAAACAACATAATATCTTCAGTAATTTAGTGTAATGGCAGACCTCAAGATGACGTTGTACTGCAGGAGAATTTAATGCAGATATATCCTTACCATAGTCTGCCATAGTGATCGCTTTATTTTTCATAGTTTAAAGAGTAATAGACAGTGTCATTGACTGAAAATGGCAATAGCCAATGATGTGACGATCATCCCCCCGCCCCTTTGTTGCGCACATCTGCGGAGTGGGGAATGCCCTGGCCAAGGCTGATTGGGTGCTGATATGGTGGGAGTGATAGCTTGCTCCCAGCTTCAATCCAAACCTTAAGTTGGGACCAAGTCTGTGCTCATCCCTAGTAATTTGTCCTTGTGGGACAGATTTTAAATTGCGCCTTCACTTCCTTTTGAAGTTACAGGTGAAATTGGTCTTTGAGGAATGTTCCTTGGCCAGAGGTATGTGGACCCTCTTTCAATTGACTGATTTCTGGTATCTCCAGTGAAGGGTGTTGTTAATACAAACACATTTGTAACCAGGGGTGCCCATCCTTCGACCCAAGACGGCTATAAATGCGGCCCAACACAAAATCGTAAACTTACTCAAAAATGTTGATTTTCTTTTTTTGGATTTTTTTGTAAAAATGTGAACACATGCGACCATGGACTTTTATACGTTTTATAAGCTTCCCAAAGAAAAAATATCCCACTCTTCACAATCGCGTCTTTCATCGTGTCACCAGTTTTCGGCAGCACCGACATTTGTGAGGAGCTATTTTCAAGGACGAAGCATACAAACGGCCAAATTAGAACCAAAATATTTCAACACCTTGAAATATTTTGGTTCTAATTCTCACTAAATTCTCAAGGTGTTGAAATATTTTGGTTCTAATTCTCACTAAATTCTCAACACCTTGAGAATTTTGTGAGAATTGCTACTCCATCCATCCAACCAGATATTGATGTGTTTGTTTATCAAAAACCGCGTCAAATACCAAACTTGTTTTATGTTGCCTTCTTTTACTTTTATAATAAAAAAATATTACAAAAAAATGAAGTTTTATTACTCAGATATATTATCTATATCAGTGATCATTAACTTGCAATCTTCCCAGCATTTTCTGCTCATCAGCTGTCCTTGTAATAACTATATTTTTTTGTTTGGCCCAAGATAATTCCTCTTCTTCCAGTGTGGCCCAGGGAAGTCTAAAGGTTGGACACCCCTGTTTTTAACAATTGTGTGCCTCCAACCTTGTGGCAACAACTGGAGGAAGGCGTTTTCCATTCCAGTATGGCTGTGCCACCTGTGTACAAAGCCAGCTCCATAAAGACATGGTTTGATGAGTTTGGGGTGGAGGAGGCCAAGTATCTTGCACAGAGCCCTGACCTCAACCCTACTGAACTCCTGTAGGATTTATTGAACCTCCACCCTGAGCAAGTACTTCTCATCTATCCTCAGTGCCTGACCTCAAAAATGCTCTTTTGCTTAAATGGGAACATATTCCCTCAGACACACGTCAAAATCTTTTGCAAGGCCTTTCCAGAACAGTGGAGGTTGTTATAGGTGACTTCCAACCTTGTAGTAATAGCCTGAGGGAAGGCCTTTTTCTGTTCCAGCATGACTGTGCTCCTAAAGCTAGCTCCATAAAAATATGTTTTTTTGAGTTTGGTGTGGAGGATGTGAAGTGGCCTGCACAGAGCCCTGATCTCAACTCAGACCACTGTTGAGAAGAACTGGAATGCCAATTATGAGCCAGGTATTCTTCTTATCCAGCATCAGTACATGGGCTCACCAGTGCTTTTTTGGCTGGATGGGTCTACATTTCCGAAAACACTCCAATATCTTGTTGAAAGCCTTCCCAAAAGAGGGAAAGTAGTTATGGCAGCAAAGGGGGCAACGCCATATTAATGCCTGATATTTTGGAATTGTATACAGGTTCATGCAGGTGTGATAGTCCCCAAATGTTTGGTGTAGCTTGGTGAGTAAAATGCTTCATCCTGAACTGTGTTTGAGGGGATAGATGGAGGACAGAAGGGTTAGAACTTCTCTCAAGTTTTATGCTGCCTACATTCCCATTGTGACTCTCTTTGTGTCTTGATCTTGGTGATATGACAGTATCTGCCCCCAGTGAGGACTTAGGCAGGCCATCACGGTTCGGATCTCAGGCGGTTCAGCAGGAAACGGCCAAGATTTGAAATGTGTATGAGCAGGCTGAATATACTAAGTTGATTGATTGATCAACTTGGGTACAACCAGTCTGCTGGGTTTTACTTTCACCTTTGATTATTGCTAGTGACTTCTATAGCCGCTAGCAATAATAACTGTCTTTTCTCAGCAGGGATGGCTTCCCCCACTCCCACACCCCGCGAAGACATTGGCTCGGCAGAAGGGATTCCCGCATCAACACCATCTACGTTGATGGGGAAATCGAGCAAATTTCTTTCCTGCAATTTGCTCCGTGTATGACCGCCCTTAGGCTGGCCATACATTATACAATTTCCTTGTAAATTTACCAAAGCCATGTAATATGAGGTCAAACCTAAACACTTTCAATTTGTATGCAATCAGGGTGGCCCTTGCACTATAGTTGATGGTAAATCTAAAGGAAATTGAATTAGAAAATTGTATAATGTATGGCCAGCTTTAGACCGCATTGAAAACATGGCAGAGGTCGCGGTCCTTCCACACTTTATCCAAATCTAAAAAAAAAAAAGTGTTAGCTGGAACCTTAATTTGATTGAGTGTGCAAGCTGCCATTGCTGATCAAGGATTACTTGATTGGAGTACTGTCAGTTATCTAAAAAGAGAGCACAGTACAGCGGTAGATGTTTCCATTCATACTGGCTGAATCGCACTGATACCTTGGACTGAACTGCAAAGGAAAGGAGGGGTCACTTCTCTGACTTATTCTCTTTGTGTGCATAACTTGAGCTGTTGAGCACTGTAAACAACATGTTTTTTTGTTTTTTACAACAAAAGGGCAAAGCAGATACAGGATATCGCATGTAAAGAAGTCTCCACCTGCGGCCTGGAAATAGGAATAAGAAATATTCACATTCAGCATTTAAAATTTTACCTGGCGATAAAAAAGGAGAAAATATATCTTGACGTCTTGACCATAGTGAATAAAAGATAGTAATATATATACAAAACCACTGTACATTTGTTTGCTCATTTAAGCTTATGCACAATATCTGCCTGTTTCATGTTCATGGGAGCAGGTGACCTCTCACGATGCAGTACTTGGGTCTAGTGGTCAATTGCAAGCCTGAACATTGTTATGTTAGGTGGAGGACGATGCCATCAACCATGTGTAAGATGCTACACCATATGAGCTTACACAGGGGCTGAATGCAGTGGCAGTAGGGTCGCGGGGAAAGTAAGTTGAGTCAAGGGTGGGCTTTAAAGAGACCCTTTAATTTTTTTCTTAATAGACAAAGTAACATTAAAAACCCTGGGTGAGAGTAAGTCTGCAAGAAGCTAGTGTATCCAAACTGTCTCGTGGCACCAGACTTGGCTTCCACCACTCCTGGAAGTGCCATGTGATGTGCCATCTGCCGCGGGAGCTTTGTCAGAATCTCAGCGGCTCATTAGCACAAGCTGTGCTTGTTGTCCCACTCTAGCGTAATTGACATCCATTATGTATCTGCAGGGTTTAGTGATCTGGCTATTACCCAGTGGCTAATTTGGGCTTTCCTCACGGACAACTCAACTCTGGTTTCTCAAACATTTTTTAGGAATTGTCATGTTTGAGATGTGAGAGGCATATGGGCTGGTTGGTAATATATGCACATGTAGAATGAACACTGATTACACTCCGCACAGCTTCAGATTTATTGTTGATATAACACTGAATCTAATTCCATTCTGTTTGTTTTACTTGAGCCGTATTTTCAAAGTTCTCCAAGGCTGTATTCAAACGACAGTGTTTTGTGAATAATCGCACAATCACACAATTGTACACGCATTCATGAAAAGTGCAAAAAATGCGTGTTACGTTTGCGGTGCTATTCTTTGTCAATGGCACCAGAATGTGCCAAGCAGATGTGCAGTTAAAAAAAAAAAAACCTGCAGAGCTCGAAGCTCAAGATGATAAACTAGATACTTTGCCACGTTTTTCATGCGTAGGGCAGCCAATTGGCAAGAGTGGTTTGTCCTATGCGTGTAGCGCATCAACAAGCAAAAGAAGTGCATACTGTATGTACAAGGCCTGACGTCCCACGTCATAGTGTGGATGCAGCCTAATTCTCTTACGTTGTATCATTATAGGGGTTCCATGACCTAATAATCAAGGGTATGGACATTTAAATATTTACACATCTATAATAAGTAGGCATGAGTTTGGGCATCCTCCAAAACTCACCTCTATCCAAACTTCAAAGTCGTTTTTTTAGTCCAATCAGCTGCGGGCCAGGTCATTCACTCCTCTGCAGCACACATAAACAAAGGGGCTGGTGACATCAGTGCGCTTAGGTGTGCTGTGGGCAGTAAATGGCCCAGCCCGCAGTTGATTGGACTTTTTTAAGTTCGTCTTTGAATATCAGATAGAGGTGAGTTTGGAGGATAGTTAGTGAACACAGGAGGATGCTCGCTCAACACAGGCATCATTCTGAGAACATTGGACAAGGTTAAGATCGTGATGTCGCAGGGCCACCTCTCCACCACATCCAATCAGAGAATGCTTTTCATTCATTGAGAAGATCCAGGACCGAAAACTAGCGGTGATCACTGTAGTGGTGGTGCCAACTACAGTGGTTTCCAGCTTCCACAGGGATCGGCCAGCTATGACATATACATACTTACAATGGTCCAGGCTGGACCAATGTCACTGTGCAAAAACATGCATACTTTGAATTCAGCTTTGGTAAACCACTGGTTCACTAGCCAAACTCCATCCATAACTTTGTTTTTAGTTTTCTTCCTGAGTCACTGCTGGGAGGGAAAGCAAGGTGAACAGAGTGGCTGTTGGAAGGGGGAGCAGAGTTGCTGAGAGATATACTGTATAAATACTTAAATGTCCATAGCCTAGTGACACGTTCCCTTTGGGAAAATAACAATATAAGTAGCATTGTAAAAAAACAAAAAAAGCTACAATGTAAACTTATACAGTGTGCCGTATTTATATTATTATGTCAATATATAAGTGTCTATCTACATCAGTCTTTCTCAACCTTTTTACCCCAAAGGGACCCTTGAATTAATTTTCAGATCTCAGGAAACTCGTGCCTAAAACAAAAAAAAAAATGCATCTTACATTGATGGCCAATGGAAAGAACCTCCCCCTTAGGGGTGGGCAGAATGCTACTCCTCCAGATTACTAAAAAGATCATTGATGTCACCTGGCTCTGCCAAGTGGCGTTAGAACTAGAACAATACAGGCACCATCAGATGGGAGGTCCACCACCAACAGCTACAGGAATCCCTAGCAACCCCTGGAGGAACCATAGGGTTCTATGGAAACCTGGTTGAGAATGGTTGTTTTACATGGTAAAGAGGATCTGCTGTTAAAATTCACACGTCACAACCAACAGGGTAGCCCAGTTATTTATGTGGAAGACAATCCCAAACTGTTTGAGATGGGTTGAACTAGAGGCTGCATTTGAGGTCCATTACCTATTAGCCTCCTGACCTACTACACCTGCCAAGAAGCCTCATTGGGTTTCTCTTGCAAAATTTAACAAAACATCTTAGGCAGCCGCAGCCCATAGACTTACTACATGTATGAGATGGATCAAAATGTTCAGTCTCTGACAAGCACATTTTAGTTTGCCTAATTATTTTCCAGGGCAGACGCAAAGGGAATTGACCATAAGTTATTAATGGATTGGTGTAGTTATAGAGGATATAGATAAGTCAGTGATAACCAGGAAATCACTGTCTGTTAAATATAAACTACCATCAATTTTTTATTTTTTTTTAAATACGTTTTACAGAATTGAAGGTCTCAGTCCTCATGGTCTTCCATGGATTCGGAATAGACATACTTGTTACAACATGCTAACTGACTACTGCTGACCATGTGTTCTATATATACTAATCTTTATCCCTGTAAACCCGAACACAAATGAATTAAACAGGTTCTGAGGCTAATTTAATGCACATAAGGCACCAAGTGAGTTTAATTACCATCTTAATCAGCCACAGAACCTGTGTAATTAATATATGTTCGGTTTTAAAGGGATGATTTGGCAACCCTAGGTATGAAGCCATATTAAGGGTTTGAGTCCCTGCGAGTCTATGGATACTCTTATGTAGTAAGCAGATTCCAGCAATCGAAGCTCTACCACAAAAGATTTGGTGGATTTATAATATGGAAAAATCATATACATATTGGGGTCTAAACTGACATAACTACCATGTGGCTTGAGCCCCATAGTGTGCAAGCTATCAGGATTACCCCAGGCCAGATTCCACTGACCTTCTCATTGATTTCTTGGGTGTGGCCCCATTCTTTCCTATCAATTGTTACTGTATGAACCACAGGTCTATTTCCACTTGGTCAGTAACTATTCCAAAGCGAAAGCAATTGTCACTTGAGAAATGTTGACCGTTTTGTGCTGACATTCTTATGGATACGATATCTCCTTTTTTAACCCCGTTTAGAGCTTGTTGCCAATAACACCGATGCAGTGGAATATTTTGCAAGTACTACCTTAGGGGCTCAGTTCACCATGGCTGTCACCCCCAAGACCATGCTTCGAACACCAGCATCCCGTGGACCAGCAAACAAGACAGCTGCGCCTCATCCTCCACCTCTAAAAGATGGCAAAAAACAACATAGTCCTCTGAAAGGCATATCTGTAAGGCCTGCCAAAGTCCAGCCACTGCAAGGAGGTGCAAATGTCAGTGATGCAAATCATCCTCGTTTTCAGCAAAGAAGCTCAACTCCCTATGAGTCTCAGCTGAACTCTACCAAGATACCATTGACTGCCAGGAGCCATTCATTGAGTGATTCCTATCAAAAGCGACCAGTTATTAGAAAAGGGCCAATGGTACCCAGCAAAGCCAAAACGGTTCCAATAGTTCCAAATAAAAACCCTTCTGCAAGATATCAAAGCCTTCCACATTTACATCATAAAAATGTCACATCAAAACCCGTAACAGGTCAGTTGAGAGACTCCAATTTTACAGTTGGCTCAACAGGGCTGTCAGTCGGCCCCATACCTCAGCGGACTGCCACCATACCTCTGAGAAACACTATTAAATCTGGCCAAAAAGGCATGCCATTTCCGCCTGATAGGGTTAAGCAGTTTCCAGTGGCATTACAAGCAGTAACACAGATGGGTAGGCAGCTGAAAGAAAAATCAAGTAACACATCAGTTCTGCTCAATACCCTTGTAAATCATAATTCTAGCTTCCTCACTAACAGCCTTCAACATATGGCTCAGTCTTCTAATTCCACCTTTACAACTGGAAAAGAGGCTGTGTTGTATGAACTGAATTCTCTGAATACCCAGGACCATCTATTGAATGCTGAAAATGTGACTTCTGAGCCTGAAGCTGATCGGCACAACGATGTCTCAAGAGCTGGACTTTTAAGAAAGGTAAATTGGCCAGAAGTACATGATTCCAAAGTCATGCAAGAGTTAAAATCCAAAGTAAATGTAAAGATACCAGACATAAATATATTTATGAACACAAACCTGAGCTCAACAGAACTTTCTGGACTTGCCCAAAAAGACAGAGCTCAGTTCCATCCAGAATTAACCACTGACACCAGTGTCGTTGGACTTACACATATTGGTGTATTGGCCACTCAGGCTGCAAGGACTTCTGATAATGTGGGTCATTCAAGTGAGCATTCTGAAGGACCTGTAGAAACAGCAACAGCAGTCCATAGTCGATTAATGACAGGGGTAGCTGCACAAGCCAAAAGAGAAAAAGACAAGACTTGGCTGGGCACGACAGAAGGCCACCAAATTCACAGTAATATGACACATTCCCATAAACACAGACACCTAGTTATAGAGTCACTTACCCAAAATGAAACCAACACCATATCTCAACATAAAGGCACAGCTCATGATAGAACAGTTCCTTCAGAACCAAACAGACATCATCAGAAACACTTACACAACCACACCCAGCCACACTCACATAGCCACCATAAACATCACTCAAACCACCATTTACAAAGGAATCACGTTTCACAGACTCTGGTACACAATAATGAACAAGAACAGCCAGATTTAACCACTCAGATGCAACCAAGGCAGTCTAACTCACAACAGCTTCACACAAAGTTGGTAACATCTACCCAGAGACATGTTTTTATCCAAAATGATACCCACTTTAGTACTAGGCTATCAGATGCCTCCTATATAGGAGGTCTAAAGGAGAATGAGATGGGGTCCGTAACAGCGGGACTTTCAGGAATATCCGGAACAGCTAGTCCAAGGCTGACTACCCAGACTGACTTTCACAGTCAGTCTGAACTGACCACACAGTCCCAAGAACCCACTACACATTTCTCAATTTCTGTAACAGACAGTCAAACTGCAGTTCACAAGCTAAACCGCCTGGAACAAGGTAGACAACCGGAAGCATATCCCAGCCTACACACTAAACCATTCATACACAGACATTCAGAATCACACACAAGGTACCACTTGACCCAAACAACAAAATACAATGTAACCACACACCTTCAAGTAGCAGCAACTGAACATGCTCAGTTAGATATCACCCCACCCATTACACAGAACCAATCAGGCACTCGTTTAACCCAAGAGGAGCTAACCACACCCACACAGGAGCAGCAAACCATAAAGAACCAGACAAATCTAACTTTTCTGAGTCCACCAAAGCTAAGCACATCAGAAGTAGGTTTAACCACCCAAACTCAGTCTAAGTTAATCACACAGACCCAACCAGAGCTGTCTACAGAGCAGGATTTTTCCACAAGGGCCTGGTCAACGATGTCCACCCAAAAACCTCCTAACCTAACAACAAAAAGCCCACTGATGCCTACTACTGTAACATTGCCTTATCTGATCACACCATCCCAGCCAGAACCAACAAGAAAGAACCTGCTAAATTCTGGAACATCAGCATATGTTAATAAAACTCAACCAGAACCAATCACTGATAGCCACTTGAAAGGAAATGATGGAAAAGAATTCTCCACCAATACAGAGCCAGTCATAAACAATGCTCTGGCCTCTACTTATCAAACAAAACCAATCCCAAACAGCCCCATGAAACTTGATAATTACACAAAGCCAATCACAAACACAGGATCTTCCACACAGAAAGAATTTGTGACAAAGACCAGGACAGTCTTCCCAACAATGCCAGAGCTAATTACAAAGGTCACCACTGAATCAACAAATAACACAGATCCATTTCTAAAGGGTGAGATAAAAACTGACTCTCAGATGGAACCAGTTACTAAGAGTAAGGATGAGTCCACTGCACAAAATGAACCAGCATCTAGGAGAGATTCTACTACAAGACACAAACCAACAACAGTGACCCATCCCACCACAAAATCAGAATGGGTCACGGATGAAATGGATACCCAGAAACAAACAACGCTAACCCCAAATACTCATACAGGATCAACCACACAAACAGAACCAATCACAAACTGGAAGATAGAATCAACTACACTGTTAGAGTCTACCACTGAGAATTTAACAGATTCCACAGACACAGAGCCAATCACAAGGTATGTAGCAGAACTTGACACAGAAAAAGAACCAACCACTGCAAACAAAATGGACTCATTCACACAAACAAGTTTCACAAGCCACAGTAGCGGTAAAAAAGAGCCAGCGATTGAGATTGGACTACTGAACCAAACAGAATTGATCCCCAAGATATCATTTAAGCCAACTGTATCCTATCCTCATGGACCTACATCTCACAAAGGGCTAATGCAATCTACACAGTCAAATGCTGGAACATCTACATATCATCAGTCAACCACATGGCCTGGACCAGAGTTGACCATGAATGTTAATGAAAAAGCTGACATGCAAACTCCCGGAGACCAAGCTGTGGACATGTATGCACCAACAGAAAGGACCTCATTTACCAACCATGCCAATGTAACTGAGTATAGGACAGAAAGCCCCGCCCCAGCAACAACAGGTGGACCACATGGCTACACTCAAAATGGTGTGCACTATTCTAAAACAACACCAGCTTGGGATGTGGAAACATATCATCCTAAATCAAGACTTCCTTTAGACCAGCATCAAGACCATGCAACTGCAGTGAAAAATGATGGATCAGAGCCTCCTAGCTCAACAAAATCAGTGACTTCACCACAATCCAGCACCTTCACCCCCCTTACACTTAGTGAGATGATGTCTTCACCTTCTGGGAGAGACAGAATCTTCTTTGTAGATGAACAACAACCGGTCTTTAAAGGTCAGTCGTGAAATTTCTTCCACATTGACGAGAACCATTTTTTTTTGTCTTGACTTTTTTTCTTTTTTTTTTTTTTTTTAACTCAGCAGAGATGTCTCTAAGAATAGTTCAGCAGCTGATTTTGTTTACTGACCTTTTCAAAAAGATAATTCATAGAGATATCAAGGCAGGTTTTCAAATCGTAGGAATTGAGAAACTACTGCATTTGTAGACCTGAGACAGTTTCAGCCATCTATGATAGAGCAGAAGAATATTTCCATTGTGCAAAAGTAATTTGTATCTGATTCTATGCAAATAGTAGTATGTAGTGGACATTGAACTTAAGGCCTGCCATAGAAGGACCAAATTTCTTTCCTGCAAACAGAGGTTTCAGGAAAGAAATTTGCTCGATTTCCCCCATCAACACAGACAGTGTTGACAAGGGAATCCCTCGCATGGAGCCATTGTGTCCTCCCGGCAGGAGCAGCGGAAGCCACCCCTTCTGGGAGAACATAGTGATTTATAACAGCCGCTAGAAATAATCACATGTAAAATCGGACAGCCTGGTTGCACAAAAGTTGATTGATCGATCAACTTGGGTATATTCAGCCCGCCCATACATGGTTAGAATCTCGGGCCGGTTCCTGCTGAACTGGCCGAGTTTCAAACTGTCTACTATGGTCAGCTTAAAGGGATTAGTCCATCTTCACCTTTCTGTAGAGTGGCTGGGCTCTGGTGTGCGGCATCTCCACCTTCTGTCTAATGCTCAGTCCATCTACCATTAACATGTCAGCAAAGAAACTGGTTCACAAAGGAGAAGAAGAGACAGCTGCTGCAGTTGTCAAGTACATGCATCCTCCCAAACCTTCCCATTATGGCTGAAGCTTGATTGTGCCTTCTGCATATTTCTGTTGGCCAATGAGGCTGCCTGTCATAATTATGGGACAAAAGGAATGCAGGTGGGCGTGGTTTAGTGTTAAGCTCTGATACTTACCTGTCAGAGCGTCCCAAAATATCTTCTCAAAATATCTGCCAACTGGATAAGTCACTCATCATCTTTATATATATATATATATATATATATATATATATATATATATACATACATACATACAACTAATTATAAAGAATGTAGCACTGTACACCAATCTAATACCATAAAAAAGGTCCAAAAGAAATAAAAAGTGTACTAAAAAGTCCCATGCTCAAAAGAAGGCAAACCTCCAATCATTTAAATATTCTTATTCAAGGTAAGTGAAAATGCAGCAAAAAAAAAAAAATTGTCTCTTTCCGTGTTTTCACCCTGCGCTCCAGTGCTCCACCACTCCCCACAGACTGAGACTCACCAAAACAACATGCCTCTCGTATAAATGATTGAAATATAGAGCTTTTATATAATAGCAGAACTCCCACTGCCTCCGGAACTCTATATTCCAACATTCCACCCAATACCAGGCTCAATCACATGGGATATAAGAAGAAGAAAGGTTTCAGTAATTTCATATCAGCGACTTATAGCGGGACTGCAATATTGCGGCAGACAGTCGGACACTAACTGACATTTTTTAAATTTTTTGGGGATCAGTGACACTAATACAATGATCAAAGGTCACTGTACTAATGACACTGGCTGGGAAGGGGTTAACATCCGGGGCAATTAAAGGGTTAACTATGTGCCTAGCCAGTGTTTCTGTGTACTATGGGAGGTGCTTTCACTGGGCGGGAGACATGGATCCTTGTCCCTTCTTTGCAGGAACACAGGATCCATGCCTTCCCTACTGACAGAACAGCAATCTGTCTTGTTTACATAGGCAGACCTCCGTTCTCCCTCAGTACCGAGGGATCGGTGTGTTCCGGTGGACATCGAGTCCACGGTACCCGCCGATCAGCTCCTGTTGTGTATAATAACAGCGGGAGCAGCGAGCATGCGTGCCCCAGACCCCGAAGTGCAGGTACGTGATCCTGCGCAGCAGTGCCAATTTGCCGCCGTATATGTAAGTTATGTGATGGGCAAGTGGTTAACGGGGGACACAGACAGCAATAAAAATCTGACAGATGTTCTAATCCCTCTCCACTCTATCCAAAACTAAAAAAAAAAAGATTTGCCTTTAGTTTTACTTTAAAGTTATTGTAAAGCTTTGTTTAAAAAACAAAAAACAAAAAGCAAACATGTTATACTTACCTCCTCTGTGCAAGGGTTTTGCACAGAGCGACCCTGATCCTCCTTTTCTGGGGTCCTCCTGCGGTGCTCCTGGCTCCTACTCTTCTCGAGTGCCCCCACGGAAAGCGGCATTCCATGGGGGCACTTGTGCGGGGCTTGCTCCCGGGTCCTGCTGCTGCGTCCATTGGCACAGACAGCAGGACTCGGCCCCACCAATGGGAAAAAGGGGGGGCTCTGGGGGGACTGCTCCAACACAAAAGGTTTTTCACCTTAATGCATTAAGGTGAAAAGCCGTGAGGGTTTACAACCCCTTTTAAGTGCTTTTTGGCCACTGACAGAGCAAGTATATTGATCAGGAGTTTTATGTTTACTCAGACTTGTTCCATGCTGGTGACTCAAAAAGTATTGCATCCAGAGAGAGCCAGGCAACCAGCATTTTCAGAAGGTGGTCAGTAGTGGCAGTCCAAGATTCTAATGTATTTTTTATTTTTTCACAAATTAAATAATTAATAATACCTGTAACTTTTAGAGCTCTTTTAGTGAAACTTTAATGCTGAGCTCTAGGCAGATAGAGTGCATCTGTGTATCCCTTAATATGTCATTAAAGTGTAACTAAAGGTCAGGTTTTTATTGCTGTCTCTGCCCCTGTTAGGGAGATTCATCCTCTCTATTTGTCCAGTTTACCGTTATCATCATGAGTGAAAGTAAAAGAAAATCCCAAATTTTGGCTTGACATCAGAATAGTAATAGAGAGGAAATCTTTCACTCACTTTGGAGGGATCTCCTCTCACTTCCTGTTTTGGCTGTGAAACAGGAAGTGAAGGGAAATCTCTCCCCTATGGGACACAAATGGGGAAAAAAAAGACAGGGGCTATAACCCTCCCTTACTCTACCCAAAATAAGAAAAAAGTTTTCCCCTTTCACACTGCCAGCGGGCCGTGTCAGCGCTAAAGCGCCGCTAGTTTTAACTTTAGCTTTTAACCCCTGCTAGCAGCCGAAGAAAGGGTTAAATGTGCCCGAAAAGTGCCACTGCCGAAACGCTTTGCAGGCGCTTCAACAGCGGTGCCCAGTCATTTCAATGGGCAGGGGCAGTGGAGGAGCAGTGTATACACTGATGTTGGACAAGAAGGCCTGGCTCACAGTCTTCACTCTAATTTGTCCCGAAGGTGTTCTATCCACCCCAAACTCGCACATCCATGTCTTTATGGACCTTGCTTTGTGCATTGAGGTGAAGTCATGTTGGAACAGGAAGGGGCCATCCCCAAACTGTTCCCACCAAATTGTCCAAAATGTCTTGGTATGCTGACGCCTTAAGAGTTCCCTTCACTGGAACTAAGGAGCCAAGACCGACCCCTGAAAAATAACCCCACACCATAATCCCCCCTCCACCAAATGATTTGGACCAGTGCACAAAGCAAGGTCCATAAAGACATGGATGAGCGAGTTTGTGGTGGAGGAACTTGACTGGCCTACATAGAGTCCTGACCGCAACCCAATAGAACACCTTTGGGGTGAATTAGAGTGGAGACTGTGAGCCAGGTCTTCTCGTCCAACATCAGTGCCTGACCTCATAAATGCTCCTCTGGAGGAATGGTCAAACATTCCCATAGACACACTCCTAAACCTTGTGGACAGCCTTCCCAGAAGAGTTGAAGCTGTTCTAGCTGCAAAGGGTGGGCTAACTCAATATTGAACCCTACGGACTAAGACTGGGATGCCATTAAAGTTCATGTGCGTGTAAAGGCGGGCGTCCCAATACTTTTGGCAGCATAGGGAGTTATTTACGAAAGGCAAATCCACTTTGCACTACAAGTGCAAACTACAAGTGCAAAGTGCACTTGAAATTGCACTGAGAGTGCACTTGGAAGTGCAGTCGCTGTAGATCCGAAGGGTACATGCAAGGAAAATAAAAAAACAGCATTTTAGCTTGCACATGATTGGATAATAAAATCAAAAGAGCTTCCCCTCATTTCAGATCTACCCCTCAGATTTACAGCGACTCCACTTCCAAGTGCACTTGCAGTGTAATTTCAAGTGCACTTTGCACTTGTAGTTTGCACTTGTAGTGCAAAGTGGATTTGCCTTTATTAAATAGCCACCAAAGTGTATATATCAGGCCAGGTAGGGCTCTGTTGTGTGGCAGAGCTGTGCAAATCTGGATGGACAGCAATACAAATCCAGCCAAATTTTTTTTATATATATATATATATATATATATAATCTGCGTACTTAGCTGTGTGCCCATAGTTCAGCTCACATAGTGCTTAGTAGAACCTTGTCTGTATTCAGTATATCACCTGTAACATTCTGTCCCAATCTTCTTCTTCTTCTTCAGTGCCAACAATCAGCGTGACTTACAAAGTGAATATACAACAACCTGCGATGTGCAGTGATCCTGAACCCTGCAAAAAACATTTCAGCAAAGAGGTTAGTGACCCTCGAGGGGCTTTGAATGGGCTGTGTCTTCCAGACAGCCATTTATTAAACATCTAATTGGGTTCATGTCTTTCTACAGGTAACTTCCGCATACAAGTATATTGCTGGATTTGACAGGGCGGATGTGATCAATGTGACGTAAGTGAAATAGTCACAGCTGTGTCACTGCGCTGGTTATGAAGTAGATGTGGATAATAAAGACGTGAAGAGCACATTATAACTAGATTATGTCTAATGTTTAAGACTTTGTCCTAGGCTGATGTAAATCTGGCCATCATATCACATATGTGAGCAACACACGGTACAACATATGATATCACTGCATGGATAGAACTCCATGCTGTATTGTACCTGAGGGCGCTGGCTGATTAATGGAGGGGATCTGACAGCTTGGTTATATGAAAGAGGGTGGCCATATTGTAAAGCAGCATTGCTTCCAGCACGCCAGTGGATAAGAAAAATGACAATGCCCTTTCATTTCCTAAATTATAGGTTGTAGGAAGGTATCTTAGTCCAAAAACAAAAATGTAATATATTGCAGTTTACCTATCCTAAGATATGGTGGCTGCATTCGTTTTCTTTTTCCAGGCTTCTGTTTTTTTGTTTGTTTTTTCACCTGATGATCCTGCTGGTAATACACTTCCTGTCTTTGGGTGACAACACTAAGGGCTAGTTTACACTTGCTTCAAAACAAGGCTTTGGACACGCTTTGTGAAAGCTCTCTGAACGCCAGTCAATGCTCCCGTCACTAAATAAAATGGTTAGCTTACAGTCCTGTTTACACCTTGCTTTTGCTTTCCTGCGGATTTGCTTAAAAAATGATACCCCATGTCGCTTAAGTGGTGCTTCAAAGCATCTTCAAAGCCTCTATAGAAGTCTATGGCAAAGCTCGCTTGAAGCACCTGCAGCTTTTGAGAGGCTTTAATTCAGCTTTAGCTTTGCTTTGTTTTGGAGATATTGCAGGTATGAGGTATTAACACACACACACACACACAGGGCATCTGCTAACCTTAAACAAAGCTTCAAAAGAGCCTCACTGAAGCATCACTAAAGCTTCACTGAAGCACCAACGAAGCTTCACCGAAGCTTCATCGAAGCACCACCGAAGCATGAAAAACACATCATAAAAGCATGTTGAAGCAGTAGGAACTTTAATGTGTGTTGAAGCCAAAGCAAGTGTAAATGAGCCCTACTCTGTGTTCTGTATCTATGGAGGAACAGCATTGTCACCTTAGGACAGAAAGTGTGTTATGACTACAGAATACTGTAGGCCACAGAGAGCTGCAAACGTTAACTTATGGCAGGACCAATACGCATATTTTTGCATTTGTTTGGTTGATATACCACAACACTTCCAATGCTATATTTAAAGTGGTTGTAAAGTCAGAAGATTTTTTTTTATCTGAATGCATTCTATGCATTCAGATAAAAAAACCTTCTGTGTGCAGCTGCCCCTCTAATACTCACCTGAACCCCCTCTCTATCCGGCGATGTGCACAAGTGCCTCGGCCGTCCGGGACTCTCCCTCCTGATTGGAGAGACACAGCAGCGGCGCCAATGGCTCCCGCTGCTGTCAATCAAAGTTATTAGTCAATCAGGAGGGAGAGGGGGGGGAGCGAACCGCAGCTCCTTGTCTGAATGGACACATGGAGCTGCGACTCGACTCGGGTGCCCCCATAGCAAGCTGCTTGCTGTGGAGGCACTCGGCAGGAAGGAGGGGCCAGGAGAGCCAGCGGGGGATCTGAGAAGAGGAGGATCGGGGCTACTCTGTGCAAAACCATTTCACAGAGCAGGTAAGTATAACGTGTTTTGTTATTTTTAAAGAACAAAAAAAAACGAGACTTTACAATCACTTTAACCTCTTGCTGATCACATAACTCATTTGTGCAGTGGCAAAGAAGGTGGGCTTCAACCCCCAAATTATGCATATACATGTTAGGTTTGACAAGGTGCTTTTTGGAAAACAGGCACACAGCAATATTTATTTTGGAGAGTAGCGGCTTCCTCTGTGGTGTTCTGCCACGGACACCCTTCCTGTTTAAACACTTACATATGGTAGACTAATGAACAGGGATGTTTGCCAGTTCCTGGTGATGTCTTCAAGCCTTTAGCTGTTGCTTATGGGTTCTTCTTTTCTTTATTGAGGATTCTGTGTTGTGCCTTGGGAGTCATCTTAGCTGGGCACCCACTTCGAGGATGAGTAGCCTTAGTACTTTTATAAACTTGTCTAACTGTCGACTGATGAATGCCAAAACGCTTTGAGATTGCTTTGTATCCCTTTCCAGCCTTATGCAGATCAACTACTTTTGATTGTATGTTTTCAGAGAGCTTTAGTTGTAATAGGTCTATGAATTCACTTACTTCACTTACTTTTTCCTCCAGCACTGGGAATGTTTATTGTGTGTGGACACAAGAAATTAGAATTGTTTGTGTGTTATCCTCCTATTTGTGTTTGTCTGCAACAATTCTTACATTGGTGGTCAGTGGGAGGAATGCTTTTTACATTTATGGTCAGTGGGAAGAATGCTCCTTACATTGGTGGCCAGTGGGGAGAATACCCCTCACATTGGTGGTCATTGAGACGAATTCCCCTTACATTGGTGATGATCAGTTGGAAGAATGCACCTTAAATTGATGATCAGTGGGAAGGATAGTTTTTACATTGGTGATCAGTTGGAAGAATTGCCCCATTACAGTGGTGATCAGTGGGAAGAATGTTCCTGACGTTGGTGATCAGTGGGGAGAATACCCCTTACATTGGTGGTCAGTGGGAAGCGTGCTTCTTACATTGGTGGTCAGTGAGAAGAAAGCCCCTTACATTGGTATTCAGTGGGAAAATGCCCCATTACAGTGGTGGTCAGTGAGAAGAAAGCCCGTTATATTGGTGGTGGTCAGTGAGAAGAAAGCCCCTTACATTGGTGGTGGTCAGTGAGAAGAAAGCCCCTTACATTTGGTGGTGGTCAGTGAGAAGAAAGCCCCTTACATTTGGTGGTGGTCAGTGAGACGAAAGCCCCTTACATTTGGTGGTGGTCAGTGAGACGAAAGCCCCTTACATTTGGTGGTGGTCAGTGAGACGAAAGCCCCTTACATTTGGTGGTGGTCAGTGAGAAGAAAGCCCCTTACATTTGGTGGTGGTCAGTGAGAAGAAAGCCCCTTACATTTGGTGGTGGTCAGTGAGAAGAAAGCCCCTTACATTTGGTGGTGGTTCAGTGAGAAGAAAGCCCCTTACATTTGGTGGTGGTCAGTGAGAAGAAAGCCCCTTACATTTGGTGGTGGTCAGTGAGAAGAAAAACCCTTACATTGGTGGTGGTCAGTGAGAAGAAAGCCCCTTACATTTGGTGGTGGTCAGTGAGAAGAAAGCCCCTTACATTTGGTGGTGGTCAGTGAGAAGAAAGCCCCTTACATTTGGTGGTGGTCAGTGAGAAGAAAGCCCCTTACATGGTTGTGGTCAGTGAGAAGAAAGCCCCTTACATGGTTGTGGTCAGTGAGAAGAAAGCCCCTTACATTGATGGTCAGTGAGAAGAATGCCTCCCTTACAGATAGCTAAAAAAGTTAACAGGTGTCAGTGATTATATATCGGAGAGACAGAAATTGCTCATTGGTCAAGAAACCCCCAGCAACCTTTTGGATGAATCCTGGTTAAGAAAGGCTGGTCTACAATCTATAATGTTGTGTATGAAATGCTCCTGTTTGCCTGGCCATGTAGATTAAAAGCATTTTTAAGGAAAAGTTATTTTTAATCAATAGCAAACAGAGTGATAGACAGTGACCAGAATATTTCCATCCCTGGGTTCCCCTACTGCCCTGATCTGCAACTGGAGCTTTACACTACAACACTATGAGTCTCTCAGGAAATGCTTCCCACAATGCAGCGCCACTAGGCCTCAGAATGTCATGTTACCCTTGTGCATGTGTCGACTGTTAGAAAGTTGATACTTGCATAAGAATTCTGGGCCTATCCATCCCGCAAATAAGGACATCAGGGGCGGGGGAGTGTAAGTAAGAGGCAACAGCAGGCCCACCATAATGCGTTTGTGCTGTCGGTTATTTTACTTGGCTGGAGCACATTATAGGTACACTTTTTTTTATTTTTTACTTACCTAAAAAAGTAAGTTGCCTGTTGAGGGATTGCAATGGGCAAAAAGAGCACTTTACTTTAGAACCTCACTAATGGTGAGAAAATATGGCGGGTGGTGGTATTAGTGACCACCTTCTAAAAATGCTAGTTGCCTGGTTGTTGGGCTTCTTCAAGGTTTCAGTACTCTGAGACGCCAACCTGAACCAAGTATGCAAATCAGCAGTTCTGACTTTAGTCCAACAGTCTCTAATCTTCATATTTATTTTGGAATTGTGAGTGAGAAGCAATAAAGCCAAAGGCAACCGGAAAAAGGTCAGCCATAGCATCCCCATATGGTTGTTGGTGTCTTTATATCCTGAATAGCCTTGAATCTGAGGTTGGGAAAATACAGACCTGTGTGTTCTCTGGTTCCCAGCTCCGCCCTTCTGTAATGCTCAGGAACGATGCACAGCAGAGACTGAAATGATTCTGGTTATATTTGCCGTAAAAATCCTATTGATTTTGCAAATGATATAAAATTCAGATAAAAGGTAAGTTAAATGGATTTGTTTATGTAAGAAGAAAAAAGATTGCCTGATTTAGTTACCTTCTTGCCGGGAGTTGCTATTTAAATTTGCCTTTTATCCTGCGTTGGCAGTAGCTTATTTGCTTGTTGTTTTAGGCTGGCTGGCACTGCCCTGGAATACAAAGTGCAGTACAGTGTGCGAGTAGGGAGCGCGATGTCTATAGAACAGGAATCGGTACTTGCTAACCCAACGTCAGTGTTTGAGGCCTTGGTTCCCTCGGAGTACACCCTCCTCTCCGCAATCCGCAACACTTCCATGGCAGGTAAGGAGACAGAGGAGAGACCTTTCGAGGTCATGTACAGCTGACGGCTCCTTTCTGCCATTATTGATCGACTGACCTGTGGTGACACAAGAGCCAACTGACCAGGGATGGTCTCCTCCTAGAATCTGTATATATTTCTTTGCAGAGAGCTCACCCCGCTGACCTGTTCTTCTCTCACTAACAGCACTTTTCATTCCTCCATAAAAGCTTCCCTGCCGCATTTCACTAAATGAAATCCATTTTAGATCAGTCACATTTTATGACCCTTAAGTAAATGTTCAGCAACAGTTTCACGTCATTAAATAACCATCTCAAGTCAGAGTGTGGTCTCCTGCCAAAACAACCAGCAATACGTTCCTTTGTGTCTTAGTCATCCATTTTTTCTCCTTTTTTGTTCTCTATTTTGGTGGACCCATTGTCAACATAAAATCCCCACCCCACCATACCCCACCAATATTGGGTTTATTGTGTTCAGAACTAAAAATATGACTTTTTTTTTTTTTTATATTTTCCAAGCTGGAAAAATAAAACATAATAATATTTACCAATTCGAGCTAGCAGCTGACAATAGTAAGCTAGTACTTATTTAGTAGATCTAATGTGTGTGCAGTAAACCTTATTGCACATGACAAGAAGAGAGGTCAGAAGAGAATGCCAACATGTTTCGGGGTCTTCATCAGGACTAAGAAATATTTATTTGCCTTGATGAAAAATTATTGAGCCTCTGATTCAGCGTACACATGAGCGGGCTTTTCTATCGGACTCGTCCGACTGACAATCCGATCGTGTGTGGGCTTCATGGGACCTTCAGCTGACTTTTCCAGTCGAAAATCTGACGGACTTTAGATTGAAACATGCTTCTAATCTTTACGTCGTAACTCCGCCGGATCCAGTTCCTATCGAGAAATCCGCTCGTCTGTATGCTAGTCCGACGGACGAAAACCCACGCTAGGGCAGCTATTGGCTACCGGCTATTAACTTCCTTATTTTAGCCCGGTCGCATCGCATCGCATCGGACTTTGGTGTGATCGTGGGTAGGCAAGTCCGTTCATTCAAAAGTCCGTCGGAAGTCCGTCAAAAGTCCATCGAAAGGTAGTCAGATCAGTCTGGTCGAAAAAGTCCGCCCATGTGTACACGGCATAACACATCGGCTTTCCCTTCTGACCTCTTCTCATGTGCAATAGGATTTCATAGGCTTACATTGGATTTGTGACACTCTCATCCTCTTTAAATGTCTTAAAGACTGCTCCAGTGAAAAAAGTTGCTTCTACAAATTTGGTTTTAAAGCCCTGTCCCTCTGTTTTTGGGTCCAACGTTTACCAACAGATTTATTGTCAAAGAAATTCCAAGTAGTGTTGACAGCCCTACCCAACTTCTTCCCTGCTAGAGCCCCCATCTCCATTCCATAAGGAGGGGAGAGAGGGTCTGTAGTCCATTGAGGGGGGTTGGGGGGGCTGATAACACTACTTGGGTTTTCAGAGGCAGCAATGTCCACTCACTACAGGAAGTTAGGATTTTACTGGGTTTCAGTTATTCTTGTACTTGCAGGGTCTATAAAGATACAAAACATAGGGGAATGTGTATGCATTGCAGAGGTACTGCCTACAGTTTATTCCTTTATTTTGCCCAGACATACACTTCAATTCTTCCCCCGTTCACACTGATAAATGGTATGAGGTCAGTTCCATATTTTGCAACACATGGCAGGTTGTTTGTTGAGCGAACCCTTTGAAGGACAATGCAGTCATGGTCTTCTGGAGTCACACTTACGTCCATTCACCTACTTCTGGCCTTTCTGTTTTCCACAGATACGGTTGAGCCCTGTACAGAATGGTTCACGTGTCCCCGGGGATTCCGCTGTGTGCCTCAGCGCAAGCTTAGCGCCTTCTGTCTGTCACCTTGTCACAGCACTTTTTGTCAAAATGACGGCATCTGTATACACCGCAAAGGCCAGGACCCCGCGTGTCAGTAAGTAGCAAAGCCACCCGGCTTTTCTTTTCATATGTCATTTGCATTGATGGATATCAAAATTTGTTTAACTCCACATCTATAATTCAGGAACAATTACACCCTTACAATTTATTTTCCATCTTGTATAGAGTTTGTAGAAGTTTTTTTATATTTGTGTCCCCATTCGGGAGATTTTCTCTCCCTTCCTGTCCTTGCAATGCCTGTACAAGAAATGGGAGGCACAATTGCCACCAGGACAAGAAGGCACGGGGAACAATAAAAACTTTGTCAGAAGTTTTAAGCCTCTTCACCCTTCTGTACGATTTCATGTTTGCCTGGGTTCCCCTTGGAGAGGTTTGTCCTCTTTGTCACTTCCAACAGGAAGTGAGGGAAAAGCTGCACTATAGGGACACAGACCGCAATTAAAAAAAAAAAAAACTGACAGGGGTTCTAACCCTACCCTGTACTATACAAAAGTCAATATTCAGGCTAGAGTTGAGTATTAGGTTCTCTATTAGGAATCCTGTAACGTGCAGGGGTTCGATCTACCGTCTGCTATTGCTACTACCCATTGCAAGTGGGCGGAGCTGAAACCACTCTGCTATTTGAATATAGACTGATCATATTGCATACCGAGGAGCAACTGAGAAAAACACTGCTTATCGGCCTGCAGAATTGTAACTACGTTTTGGTATGGATCTAAATTGCTCTGCCATTATCCGCATGAACAATAAGTTTTGTTTCAACCATGATTTTTCTTTAATCCTCTCTTGTTTCTGATGGGTGCTATTTATAACTAAAAATCGTTGGCCATTATAATCCAATAAGATATTATTACATAAAGCCCACTGTGGTTATTCACGAGAGATGACATGAACTCAGTGCCGGGACAAGATCACTTAGTGCCCAGGGCAAAAATGCCAAATAAGCCAAGAGCTTATGAGAAGGATGGGGAGAGAGAGCACAGCCCAGGCCTCCACCTGCCTCTCTCCTCCTATCCTTGCTGCTTCCAGCACTGGGCTAACAGAAGTAGTGAAGTGACTACTCCTGTCAGCCTTATAGTAGAAGGAACATGTGGCCCCTATCCCTACAATACACGCTGCGCCAAGGGCAGCCCCCACCCTTCTGCCCACCTCTTTTCCCAGACCTGCATGAACTGTCCCACCAGCTTTCCTTTTTCTGTATATCTTCCAGCAGCTGCAAACCAGTGGTTGATTGTGGGGTGCACAGCAATAAAATAGAATGGAAATGTAATTGCTTCAGAGTGACTGTTACATTCTCTAAAATACCCATATTTTAGATACACCACTAAAGTGTTTTAATAAAATAAAATGCTATAATGCTATTTTTGTCTATTGGAATGTTTAGCTCAGGCCATGTCCATCTAAATGAATATTCAATGTTGGCTAATTATTTCCACCAGCATTTTTAGCCTCTTTGAGACTCAGTACAACCACCACTCCTGAGTTCCCAGCTCCTCCCACTTTGACATTAATAGTCAGTAATTAGTAATAAAGTAAATGATAGATGCTGGTTACTCCAGCAGGTAGATCTCAGCACTGGTGTCTATGAGCCATACAGGAAGCCAGGTTGTCATTCTATCAAGCAGCATCTGCCCATCAATGAGATTTCAATTATGGGTGGACTAACCCTTTAAACTTGTAAATGTATCATCATAGTAATAGTTCCTTTTCCCCTATCATTCATGTGTTTATTGCTCTGATTTAGCCAGTTCTTTTCCTCTTAGGTGCCCAGTTGGCAGAGATTTTTGGTACATGGGACCTGCCTGCGATTACCGAATGACCCATCACCGCCTTGCTGCCATTGCCTGCGCTGTCGTGTTCTGCATCATCATTTGTGCTGCGGCGGCTGTTTTCTTTCTGGTCCGCAGGTTCCAGACACAGATCCTTCAGCAGAAAGTGGCTCAGACGCAGAGCAGGTAATTTGAATACAAATATGTGGTATCTAGAAGAAATGGAGCAACCAAATTCCTTTAACCACTTCAATACCAGGCACTTAGACACCTTCCTGCCCAAGCCAATTTTCAGCTTTCAGCACTGTCGTAATTTGAATGACAATTGTGGGGTCATGCTACACTGTACCCAAACAAATTTTTTATCACTTTGTTCCCACAAATAGAGCTTTCTTTTGGTGGTATTTGATCACCTCTGCGATTTTTTATTTTTTGTGCAACAAATAAAAAAAGACCGAAAATTTTGAAAAAAGTTTTTCTTTGTTTCTATTAAAACTTTTTGTAAATAAGTAAGTTTTCTTCTTCAATGACGGGCACTGATATGGCTGCACTGACAGGCACTGATAAGGCAGCACTGATGGGCACTGATGAGGTGGCACTGATGAGGTGGCACTGATGATGGGCACTCATAGGTGGCACTCATAGGTGGCACTTATGGGCACTTGTAGGTGGCACTGATGGGCACTTGTAGGTGGCACTGATGGGTACTTATGGGTGGCACTGATAGGTGGCACGGATGGGCACTGATAGGTGGGCACAGATGGGTGGCACTGATAGGTGGGCACTGATGGGTGGCACTGATGGACACTGATGGGTGGCATTGGTGGGCATCACTGATGTAATTTGTTACATAATGGTGCCAGTCAGTGCCCATTTGTGGGCACTGATTGGCACAGATTGGGCATTCATTTGCACATGTGGATGGCCATGGGGTACATACCTGTCCATCCACATGTTGCCCCCTTCCCTGGTGGTCCTGGCAGCTTCCCTGGTGGTCCAGTGTGGGCATCCGAGGGGGGGGCTGCACTGATAAACAATCAACGCAGACCCCCCCCCCTGTCAGGAGACTCGCCGATCGGCTCTTCTCTACTCGCGTTTGTCAGACGCGAGTGAGGAAAAGCCGATCACCGGCTCTTCCTGTTTACATCGTGATCAGCCGTGATTGGACATGGCTGATCACGTGGTAAAGAGCCTCTGTCGGAGGCTCTTTACCGAGATCGGTGTAGCGGTGTGTCAGACTGACACACCGCACCACCAATCGCCGCGATGCGCGCCCCCCACGGCGGCTGTTATCCTGAAGAACGTCATATGATGCCCAGTCAGGATAACTGAACCACCGGCCGGCCGTCATTTTGCTATAGGCCGGGCAGGAAGTGGTTAATCTTAGAGAAGGAATATGCATGTTATGCACAAGCTACTTCCAGGTCAGTAACTCACTACTTAGTGAAATAGAGGATGACAGCCCCAGAGCCCTGGTGCCTAGTGTCCTAAACTGATGGACCTCTACTTCCCTTAAAGTGATTGTAAATGATCACCTTGTAAAACAACCCATTCAGTTTAAAATAGAAATGAAATGAAAAACATTTTATAGATAGAAAAAAAAAAAAAACATTATAAATACCTTATTTCCCCTTTTTTATAAGTGATCACATTCTCTCTGTTCTCAGCTGCATAAGAGCTGGGGGGAGGAGAAGCAGAAGCACAGTGAGCATCCCAGTGAATGGCTGTGCAGCAGGGGCGTGTCAGGACAGGTCTGATCATTGGAGGAGAGCAGACAGAGTTCCCAGCATAGCTAGAGAACTGACCACAGTGTGTTCTACTGCTTAGTATGGTCAGTTTTTAATAGAAAAGCAGAGGGCCTGGCAGGAACACCAGGGATTTCACATAAATGAAGGAATACAAAGAGAACAGGGTACTTTCTTATACAAGTACATGGTACAGCAGGCACATATCAGGAATATGAAATTTTGGGGTAACAAACGCTTTCATCAACTTTTCAATGTATTCCTCACTGTCTTCTAATATCACAGTAGAAGGAAGCAGTGCAGCCAGATCGGTGTAACCTTGGTAAAACCTTTTAGAGCCGTATTCGGATCCCAAGCAATGGAGACGGCCTGTAATGTTGTTTCGGGAACTGGATCCTGCAAGAGCGCTCCCCTCTGCACTGAGTGCCATGCATGTAGTTAGCTGCAGGGTGCTATGCAGGACCAAGGTCATCCCTATGGAACACAGATCCTTTAGACCCCTCCAAATTCCTTAAATATTTTTTTATAATTTCTTTATTGAACAAATCACAACTGGTCTTATGCAAGTGGTTACAGGGTGTTAGGGACAGATGGATGCAAACAGTCTGCATCAAGGGATGATCATCTGTCCCCAACCACTTGATGTGCGGATATATATTTACGGAGGTAAACAGCCTCGCTCTTGTCAGCCTGTCATTGATTTCTACAAGCTTTTTGTCCGTGGCTGTCCACAAGCACATGGGCTTCTGGCCGCAGATATATGCACTATACTTGCCACAACATGGCTGATTTGGCCAAAGACTCAGACAAAAGGCTACATTCACAAAGCTTGCACACCAGTAAAACCATCCTTATTTTAAAAAAAAATGACATGGTTCCAGTATTCCATGTCCTTAGTCTGCTTGTCTTCAGCAAACTGTTTGCAGGCTTTCTTGTGCATCATCTTTAGAAGAGGCTTCCTTCTGGGATGACAGCCATGCAGACCAATTTGATGCAGTGTGCAGCGTATGGTCTGAGCACTGACAGGCTGACCCCCACACCACCCCTTCAACCTCTGCAGCAATGCTGGCAGCACTTATATGTCTATTTCACAAAGACAACCTCTGGATATGACGCTGAGCACCTGCACTCAACTTCTTTGGTCGACCATAGTGAGGCCTGTTCTGAGTGGAACCTGTCCTGTTAAACCGCTGTATGGTCTTGGCCACCGTGCTGCAGCTCAGTTTCAGGGTCTTGGCAATCTTCTTATAGCCTAGGCCATCTTTATGTAGAGCAACAATTCTTTTTTTCAGATCCACAGAGAGTTCTTTGCCATGAGGTGCCAAGTTGAACTTCCAGTGATCAGTATGAGAGAGTGAGAGCGATAACACCAAATTTAACACACCTGCTCCCCATTCACACCTGAGACCTTGTAACACTAACGAGTCACATGACACCGGGGAGGGAAAATGGCTAATTGGACCCAATTTGGACATTTTCACTTAGGGGTGTACTCATTTTTGTGGCCAGCGATTTAGACATTATTGGCTGTGTGTTGAGTTATTTTGAGGGGACAGCAAATTTACACTGTTATACAAGCTGTACACTCACTACTTTACAAAGTGTCATTTCTTCAGTGTTGTCACATGAAAAGATATAATAAAATATTTACAAAAAGTGAAGGGGTGTACTCACTTTTGTGAGATACTGTATATGCATTTTCCATATATGCTGTTGTTATAACTTCATTCTTCGTATACAGGTACTTCCATAGAGCTACTCATGACTGGTCCTCTTTAAAAATACTGAAGAATGTAGTATTGTGCGTAAATTTACTTGTTGCTATGACAACCTGCTTTTTTTTTTTTGTTTGTTTGTTTTTTTTTGGTCAGCTTTTAAAAGTTTTTTTTATGTAAAATGGAGGACATTGTGTTGTCTTACCCATTGTGTTTGCTGCTTCATATCATTTTCTAGTTTACGGTAGAGAAATGAAGCATTGTTACTATGGTCAACGCCTTCTACCAATCAGCCTTGGCATTGTAAATGAAATACTTCCCCTGCTCTACCAGGCAGGATTTTGTATTCTAATCACATGCAATGCTTGCTAGAGAAAATCTCGCATTCCCTGATTGCCCCCTGCTGGTGAGCATGGATTCTCAGGGTGCACGACGAAGACAGCAGCGGGGTCTGGCTAGGCTATCTGTTGCCATAGCAACCGCTGAGAAGAGGTGATACTGGGAGTAGCTAAAAGCTTTTCTGGAAGCTGCACATTACGCTGTCATCTAAAATTCCCTTTTTGTTGTGAACCTTCCAGGCTGAAGACAGGGAATTGCAACTGTGGTTGCCACTAATTCCCAATGAAAGTCCCTCTTAGAGCTTGTTCACTCTTGTTGCCCCTCTAAAACGCAATCTGTAGAAGTTTACTTTTCAGAGGGTGGCTGACAGGCAGCTGGGAGGCAATATGTCACCTCTGCACCTCCTGATTTAACCCTAAAAAGCTGGCACCACTACCCACAACCGCATGCACTGTACGAGGCTGCAGCGTGGCCCAATCTATTTAACTGGGTCACATTTGGCAGCGGTACCTCCCACCAAACATGACTGGGGGTATAGTTTGCTACAGTGATGAAGCAAAGCATCACGGACACGGCATGTGTACAACCCCCTCTGGCTGCTATGTTAGGTTAAGGGTGGCAGTCAGGGAAGGGGCTGCAAAACTGAGGCTCAGCTACCTTTTTTTACCAGATTCCCCCCATTGGTCGCATCTGCGAAGAAGCCCTACGAGAGCTGGCCATGCACACATTCCTGTTTCTTGGCATCGGTCACATTCACCATAAACCTCCTATGTCCACATACTGGCTGTTCTCTCCACTTATTAATCCCTTGAAGAACATCTGTGGCTGCCATTGCTCACCTCTCTAACTGAACATGCCAGTTGCCTGGCTGTTAGGGTTTAGTACTGTAGGTCACTGATCTAGACCAGATATTCAGGTCATATTCCAGATGTAATCTCATAAACATCCAAACTGTTCCAAACAACCTTCATGAGCATTGCTTTGTTCATGAATTTAAAGGTATTTTGAACATTTAGATTATGGGATTGCATGCTGAAAACAGAGATGTGATCGATTTAACTCACGATCATATCTCCCAACTATGATTGAATTCCACTTCCCTGTGTGTGGCACATCGATCCAATGGGTTATCCACTATAGATCCATTATGCTTACCATGCGAGATCAATTGGAAACACATATGGCCACCATGATATAGTACAGTAAAACCTTGGATTGTGAGCATAATTCGTTCCGGAAGCATGCTTGTAATCCAAAGCACTTGTATATCAAAGCGAATTTCCCCATAAGAAATAATGGAAACTCAAATGATTGGTTCCACAACCATTTATTCATAAATCCTTCAGTTTATAGTCCATATAAAAAGATTATAGCAATGTGTGTAACCATAAAATGTCCATCCACAAATGGAAGCCTCCACAAGGGGGTTAGAAGCAAAATCCAGCAGGAGCTACAGAGTATAGAAGAGAAGAGAGGAGCCTCTAGGTGTAGAAATCTGTTTACATTTAACGAAGGTACAACGTTTAGCAACTCACAAGGTTGATGATTAAGAGGCACATCTAAGTATGCCGGCATTCGGGGTAAAGGTGTCTGCAATTGTGACTGGGAAGACCACCCTGAAGTAGAGCAATCTGAAAGCGAGGCTTGAACCATTCGTGGAGTGCAGCGTGGAAGGGACAACGTTGATGGCAGTGAGGATGACAGTCTATGTGGACATCTTTACCCCGGATGCCTGCATACATAGATGTGCTTCTTTAATCATCAACCATGTGAGTTTCTAAATGTTGTACCTTCATTAAATGTAACTGTATTGCTACACCTAGGGGCGCCTCTCTTCTCTTTTATACCCAGTTGTGACATGACACTACTTGTATATCAGAATTTATGTAGAACGGCAATATTATACATTTTTTAGTGCCACATCCAATATTTAAAGCCAAAGAACAAAAACCCCTAGTGGTGGACTTTTAAGGCACATCAAGAGTAAAACAGTATTTTAAATACAAAAATAGTTTATTAAATATATTATATAAAAGATACAACGTCCATGTGAGTTAATTCTTTTATATAATATATTTAATAGACTATTTTTGTATTTAAAATACTGTTTTACTCTTGATGTGCCTTAAAAGTCCACCACTAGGGTTTTTTGTTCTACTTGTATATCAAGACATCGCTTGTATATAAAGTAAAAAAATATTTAAAAATTTAGCTTGTCTTGCAAAATTCTCTTAAACCGAGATACTCTCAAACCAAGGTTTTACTGTGTGTGGTTCACTCCCGCCTTCCCCAACGCTAGGTGCCTTGTGATTGGTCCAGTGCTGTCACATGTTCGGGGAAGGAGTCCATAGTGCTGTGTAAGCTCTGAAAAGTCGGTTTAGAGCTTACATAGGATTTTCTTTCCTAAGTCCTGGAGGCCAAATGCTTCTAGGTAAGCAAGGAAAGCTGAGCATATGATGCTGGGGAGGTGGTGGTGATTGGTTAACTGATCCTTTTAGTTTTACCTGCATGGGCCAATAAGATGATTTGAGCTGACTTTTTTTAATCAAGTCATTTTTATTGAAGTTTTAGGCCTCATGCACACAGGCTGTTAAAATAACGTTATGAAAACGCCAGTATCTTTGCAGTGATTTTTTTTAAACTTTTTTCAGCTTTTTTCAACATTTTTGCAATAGCGTTTTTTAGCACTTTTGAGCGTTTTTCTTTCGGGTTTTTTTTTCAAATTTTTTTTTTTTTTTTTTCAATGGATCAAAAACGTTAAACGCTGGTGAATGACGTTTTTGAGCGTTTTTGAGCGTTTATCAGCGTTAGAGCGTTTTTACAGCTGAAAAACGTCTCTCAGAACCCACTGGTCCTGGGGTTTTTTTACAGCTTAAAAACGCCTATGCCATTTGCAGCTCAAAAACACCTAGGTGGGCATGAAGCCACAGACTAACATAGACAGGCCTTTTTAAGCTGCAAAAAAAGCTCAAAAAAGCAGCTGTAAAAACGTCCGTGTGCATGAGGCCTAATTAGACATACAAAACAAGAAAAAAAATAAAATAAAAAATCAGATCAAAAAAACTGAAAAAAACAAATGTAACATCAATACAAAGCAATCAGCGCTTCAACAACACACTTATTATATCTTGTAAAATAATTACGGGTACAAACAGTACTGTAAAACAAGATCTAGATTATGCCTAAGAATATACACAGCATATTTCAAGCAATATCACAATATACAGTATCTTCTAAAGGTTAGAGAAAAAACAAAACAAAAACACAAATGGAAACCCCAAATCTGAAATAATCTCAAAATACTGTATAAATACTGGGTCATCGTGGCGAGTGATGGAGAAGGCTCAAAGGAGGGAACCACAAGGATAGATGATAAACAAGGAGACCATAGTTTATGAAATTTTGGTGTGCAGTGGCCCCTGTGTTTGTATGTCAAGCTTTCTCCCTCCAAGATAGCATTGACAGCTTTTTGCCATTGAGCGAATGTAGGAGAGCAAGGAGACAACCACCTTTGAGCTAAAAGTTTATGGGAAAGAAAAAAAATGCGCATCAACAATCTAAATTTTGGCGGTATAAATTTATTATGAAAAATACCCAAGATCGCAATCTTTGGGTCTGGTGAGAATAATATATAGCATGGATCTTTGAGTTCATAGAGATTGACTTTGACACTGTGTCTGTTTTCAGCTACAGAAGATTCAGCCGATTTGATGACGTCCCCACTCAATTCTGGTGTCCTTCTCAGACGTGGCTTACAACCTCGGCCTCCATAAACTCTCTGGACAATCCGGCTTTCAGCAGCTCTGAAGAAGTCTTTCCCCTGCAGGCCCTGGGGAGCTGTGTGTGTGGCTGTCAGGACGGTGCCCGGAACAACGCCCCTACAAATCCAGCCCAGCAGCCATCACGAGCCCCTCCCAGGTACAATTCACCATCTTCTAAGGGGATTGGAGAAAAGACAAGGTTTGCAAATGGTGGAATGGGCATTTTCTGTCCACTCCATGGGCTATTCTAAAACACTTATCACATAAGTCAGGGGTCCCCAACCCCCAGGGCAGTGCCGGTCCGTGACCTGTTGATGACCGGGCTGCACAGACCACGGGCAGCGCTCATCTCCTGCTGTGTGGCCATACCTGTGTGTCCTCTCCCAGCTCCTCCACCCGTCCGCCCTCTTGGGTACGTCACTCTATCAGCAGGGCAGGGAGCAGGATTGGAATGGAGAGCTTCTCCCACCCCCTGCCCTGCTGTTGGGATGAAATAGTCAAAAGGGCAGGCGGAGGAGGTGGGAGAGGACACACGGACTGATAACAGCCTCTGCCCTGCCAAAGGTAAAAGTCCTGTGCAGGGGAGGCAGAGAGTGGAATGGGAAGTGTGATGTTAGAGAGGAAAGGGGGGGGCAGACTGTGGGGGCATGGTGATGGAGGGGGCTGTGATTGCTAGGGGCTCTGTAATATAAAGGGGACTGCACTGTAAAGGGGCCTGTAATCTGTATTCTGCACTGTAAAGTGACTGGTTTCATGGCAGCCAATTTTCCTATGGGGGGGGGTGGGGGGTGGTTGTGGTGGACAGGTCAGGGGATGGATTATTTACACCACAACCCCCTTTGTAGCACAGCCCCCCCTTTATATCAGTGTCCACAGTTCCCCTTCACATTACAGCCCCCCTTTACATGACAGTGCCCCTTTACATCACAGCCCCCCCCCCCCTTTACATTACAGCCCCCCCCCCCTTTTACAGAGCAGTCCCTGTTACATTATTGTAAAGGGGCAATGTGATGTACTGGAGACTGCACTGTAAAGGGGCACTATAAAGTAAAGGGGGGGTGTGATGTGAAGGAGAATTGTCAACACTGATCTAAAGGAGGGGGGGACTGTGCTGTAAAGGGGGTTGTAATGTGAAGGGGGGCTAAGGACAGACTCCGTGAATATCCCATACCCTGACCCGTCCACCACAAACACCCCCCCCACACACACACATACACACACACACTATTTCCTGGGTCCCTGGGAAAATTGACTGCCATGAAACTGGTCCCTGGTGCCCAGAAGTTTGCTGACCACTGAGTTAGTTCTCTTCTGTAATCCTGGCTCTATTTACCACATTTTTTTGTGAAAAGTATCAATGGATACTTTTTATTTAAAAATTTGTTGCAATCAAAACATTTATCATGAAAGAGAGCCAGCAGAAGAATCCATTTATCAATTTCTACAACTCTTATAGAACATTCCTGGAGCCTAAATGTATCTAAATCCGGAACCTTTTATTTTGGATAGAATAGATATGGTTAAAACCCATCAGTTTTGTACCATCTGGGTCCCCTTCAAGAGATTCATCTTTAATTCCTGTACAGTAGACACAACAGGAAGTAAGTAAATCTCTCCAAAGTGAGGGAATCCCCCTCTAAGATAATTGTCTCCAAAACAAGGATTCCCTTCTCTATTTTAGTGACAACTCGCAAATTTGGGTTCCATGAGCCTTGGTTAGTGGCCGCCAGGCCAAATGGAGAGGGTAAATCTCCTGAGTGGGGACAGTCAAAAAACATGATAGAGGTTCTAACCCCTCATCGCTCTATCCAACACACAAAAAAGTATTGGCTTTAGTTACAATTTAGTAATTGTACCTGTGATATTTTACATTTACACTGCTTTTTATGTTTGACTTCCTTATCTGCCATTAAGTAAATATAAAAAAATAAAAAAATATTTTAGATGTAATGCAATCATAATGACCCTGAAGCTGTCTCCTGCATCCTGTTGGTACCTGTTTGGTTGCAAAACAAGAACTTTAAATGACCTCAACATGTGTGCCAAACCTGTAGAGGATCGGTATCTGGTAGGGAACTGTGAGAGTGCGATCATCCCAAAATACGAGAGAATACCCTCCAATCACAGGGACCATTATGGGCACAACGGACAAATAACCTCCAAGGCAAGGATATGTAAAAAATATATATACATGTTATTAGGAAAAAACAAGATAAATTAGTCTAAAATAGAGGGAAAAGACAGGGCTTATATGCATATATACAACAGTAACAAAAGGGCCAACAGAAGACCTTAAACATAATTTGGAAGATGAGACATCCAACGCGTTTTTGATATTTCAGGTTTACAATCTTCTTCAGGTATGCGCATATGTTATGGTAGCAGAAAACAAGTACTACTGTGCACTAGTGGGCCAACCAGGTGGGCTAAGTTCGTAATGGACAACATCTCAGGCCTTGCTGCCCTCAAGGATAGGTATATCCTAGCAGGAGAAATAGAAAAAAAGAGAGTGCACCGACCTTGTGCCTTATCCTTTAGTGTATTTTATTAAAAAAGTAAATTAAAAACTACTCACAAACATGTGGAAGAAAACTGCAATATAAAAAGCCTTCAGATGATGGCCATCGGTCTCATGATAACAGACTCCAGATGGTAATGGAGAAGATTATAAGGGCCACTGCATGTTAACGCGTTTCGAAGGAATGCCTTCTTCCTCAGAGCCCATATATATAATATATATATATATATATATATATATATATTATAAAATATATGTTATGTATATAGGTATTCTATAATGCAAAAACAGTATTATGTATACAGTAAACATATACTGTATATATCCATACATTTAGCATATGGGAAATTGGTGTGCACGTTAATAGAATACTGACCAGGCCAGCCAGGCTGCTCCATATGTAGGTAAGCCCAAAAAGAGTAAAAACAAATGTGTTGTTGCTTGGGTCTCCCCAGAAAGTTAAGGGTCAAGGCCACTGCATCGAGTCTACAACGCCACTGGGGGCAGCAAAGCAGGACCGAACCGACCACCTGGAACCTCAGTGAACTGCATGAAAAGGCTGTATAATAAAGTATAGGTATGTATATACAAGGAGAGAAATGGATAGAAAAATACTAAGTATAATGATGGTGACCAACGGGGAGGGTATACTCTGTGCAAAAAAGGGCCAAATTAGATCAGTATAGGCATGTAAATGGCCAGCTGGACTGCAGGATTCAAAATAGCCTGCTGAATCAGGATCAGATCCACCCGCTCCCATGTTCACTAGAAGTAATAAAATAATATAAAAACAAAAATCAAAGAATCTATATAGGGTATACAAGTAAGTCAATGTTAGTAAAGGGTATACATATTGGCTTAAGAGGAAGTGGAGATAGCAGTTCAGCATAAATACATATCAGGATCAGAGAGACGTGATGCAGCTGAGTTGCCCAAACAACACTCGAGCCCAGCAGGGCTTGCATCGTTATAAGGGCAGTCAGGAATCAAGAGATGACCAATCCAAGAGCAGGGTCAAAGAGCTGCAGACAGAGAGGCCAATGGCTACACAGGTAGAAGATCTGGCAGTCGGTGCCCAAACTACGCCAGGCAGTGCAATCTGAGAACTCATGTGGCTTAGCGGTTAGTACTTCTACCCGGCAGACCCAGGCAGCAGTAGGGTCCTCTGTTCAAATCCTGGTTGGGACACAACCTGCGTGAAGCTTGCATAGTCTTGCTGTGCTTTTGTGGGTTTCCCCCAGGTACTCCAGTGCTCTGCTAGGTTAACTAGCTCCTTTCCAAACTGGCCCTAGTATGCATTTGAGATAGGGACCTTAGATTGCAAGCTCTTTGAGAGCAGGAACTGATGTGAATCTACAGTTTGTAAAGCTCTGTGTAAATTGTTGGTACTTTATAAATACATATGATTTCTGCATTACCAGTAATGACCAAATGAGGACAGCACAGAGCAGATAAAGAAAAGTTGCCTGTTGCTTGCTGGCATTTGTGTTGCTTTTACTTGTAGAACACTGTGCTGCCCTTTTAGGACTCGCTTACACCACAATCCCTGTGTTCAGTGTGCAATTCTGCATATAAGTTTACATGCATTTGTAATGTGTTTGTGGTGTGGTTTCTTTAGGCATTGTTTATGATTTTTGTTTTGTTTTAACTGAGATGCCTTTACATGCATTTGTAGTACATTTAAATTCTTTTTGTTACATATACATGCAAAAAAGCATGCACTGTTTTTTTTTGTTTTTTTTAGTGCACATGAAATTACTGGTGTAAACAAGGCTCATTGAAATGCATTCATTTTTCTTGCATATGCAGTTGTACTACATTTAAAAGTGTGTTTGGTGTGAATGAGCCATTAGGGAAGGAGTATCCATTGCCCAATATAGAAACCTATAAATGTCTTACCCCATTTAGCTACTGAATACACCAAATAGAGGCACATGTGAGATGTGCTTTGGCTCTCTGCTGTTACATAACCACTCCTGTCTTTAACCACTTAAGGACAGAGCCTCGTTTTGGATTTTAGGTGTTTACATGTTTAAAACAGGTTTTTTTGCTAGAAAATTACTTAGAACCCCCAAACATTATATATGTTTTTTTTTCTAACACCCTAGAGAATAAAATGGCGGTCGTTGCAATACTTTTTTTTGCACCGTATTTGCGCAGCGGTCTTATAAGCGCACTTTTTTTGGAAAAAATTCACTTTTTTGAATAAAAAAATAAGATAACAGTAAAGTTAGCCCAATTTTTCTTTATATTGTGAAATATAATCTTACACCAAGTAAATTGATACCCAACATATCACGCTTCAAAATTGCACCCGCTCGTGGAATGGCGTCAAACTTTTACCCTCAAAAATCTCCATAGGCGACATTTAAAAAATTCTACAGGTTGCATGTTTTGCGTTACAGAGGAGGTCTAGGGCTAGAATTATTGCGCTCGCTCTACCGGTCGCGGCGATACCTCACATGTGTGGTCTGACCACCGTTTTCATATGCGGGCCCTACTCGCATATGCGTTCGCTTCTGCGCGCGAGCTCGTCGGGATGGGGGGTTTTTTAAATTTTTTTATTTATTTATTTATTTATTTTACATTATTTTATTTTTTTTTACACTGTTTAAAAAAAAAAAAAATTGTGTCACTTTTATTCCTATTACAAGGAATGTAAACATCCCTTGTAATAGAAAAAAACATGACAGGTCAAAAAGACCTCAGATCTCCTATTTACACTAAAATGCAATTAAAAAAAAAAGTAATTTAAAAAAATGACATTGAAAAAAATATGCCTTTAAGAGGCGTGGGCGGAAGTGACGTTTTGACGTCGCTTCCGCCCAGCAGTGTCATGGAGACGAGTGGGCGCCATCTTAGCCTCACTCGTCTCCAGGCACAGGAGGGAGACGGACGCGATCGCCTCCGCCGCTACCACGGCTCCGGTAAGCGGCGGTGGGCACCGTATCGCGGCGGGAGGGGGGGCCCCTCTCCCACCACCGATAAAAGTGATCTCGCGGCGAATCCGCCGCAGGGACCACTTTTATCAGAAAGCGGACCGCTGCACGAAAATAGGGATACCGGGGTTATGGCAGCTAGTTGCTGCCATAACCCCGGTATCCCCCTTCAAAGTTTGGACGTACATCGGCGCGCGGCGGTCCTGAAGTGGTTAAGGACAGAGCCTCGTTTTGAGATTTGGTGTTTACTGGTTTAAAACAGGTTTTTTTGCTAGAAAATTACTTTGAACCCTCAAACGTTATATATATTTTTTTTTCTAACACCCTAGAGAATGAAATGACAGTCGTTGCAATACTTTATGTCAAACCGTATTTGCTTAGCGGTCTTACAAGTGCACGTTTTTGAATTAAAAAATAAGACAACAGTAAAGTTAGCCGAATTTGTTTTTATATTGTGAAAGATAATGTTACACCGAGTAAATTGATACCCAACATGTCACGCTTCAAAATTGCGTTTGCTCGTGGAATGGCGACAAACTTTTACCCTTAATAATCTCCATAGGCAATGTTTAAAAAATTCTACAGGTTGCATGTTTTGTGTTACAGAGGAGGTCCAGGGCTAGAATTATTGTTCTAGCTTTAATGATCGTGGCGAACACCGTTTACATATGCGGGCACTACTCACGTTTACGTTTTCTTATTTATTTTACTTTTTACACTGTTCTTTTAAAAAAATAAAATGTGTCACTTTTATTTCTATTACAAGGAATGTAAACATCCCTTGTAATAGAAAAAAAGCATGACAGGTCCTCTTTAATATGAGATCTGGTGTCAAAAAGACCTCAGATCTCATATTTACACTAACATGCAATAAAAAAATGTAATTTGAAAAAAGAATTTAAAAAAAATGTCCCTTTTTAAGAGCTATTGGCGGAAGTGACGTTTTGACGTTGCTTCCGCTATGCAGGGGTATGGAGCTGGGTGGGGGCCATCTTTCCCTCACTCAGCTCCATACCACAGATGGAGAAGGATCCAATCGCCTCTGCCGCTGCCGGCGGCGGAAGGCACCTGGAGCGCGGCGGGAGGGATCCCTCTCCCGCCACCGATAAAAGTGAACTTGCGGCGAATCCGCTGCAGAGACCACTTTTATCTGAAAGTCGACCGCCCGCTGAAGAAGAGGATACCAGGGTTATGGTAGCTAGCTGCTGCCATAACAACGATATTCCTCCTAAAACAGCTGACGTATAACGACGGTGGACGGGCGGTCGGCAAGTGGTTAATGATGTTACAAGTGTTAAAGTGGTTGTAAACCTCCGACATGAAATAAGAACAAAGCATATCCCTCTATAGTATGTACTTGTCTCTATCCAGAGCACAAAGTGTAATTTCTGTCTTCTGCTTCGTTCCTCTGCTATCAGCATGAATCCCTTCTGACAAGTTTTCCTGACACCAAGAGAAAAATGGTGACAGGGGAGGGAGCTCCAGCTGATTGACTGCTTCAGCTCTGGTGCTGTGTGGAGGGGGGAGTGTCTCTTCCTGCCAATCAGCTCTCAAAGCTCTCCTCACTGAGCTCTGCAGAGTATAATTTCAGCTCTCCGCCCCCTTTTTTCTAAACTCTCAAACAAGCTTTATAAAGTCTTCACTTTTAATGCAGATAAACGGATACAACTTATGTACAGTATCTCACAAAAGTGAGTACACCTCTCACATTTTTGTAAATATTTTATTATATCTTTTCATGTGACAACACTGAAGAAATGACATTTTGCTACAATGTAAAGTAGTGAGTGTACAGCTTGTATAACAGTGTAAATTTGTTGTCCCCTCAAAATAACTCAACACACAGCCATTAATGTCTAAACCGCTGGCAACAAAAGTGAGTACACCCCAAGTGAAAATGTCCAAAGTGTCAATATTTTGTGTGGTCACCATTATTTTCCAGCACTGCCTTAACCCTCTTGGGTATGGAGTTCACCAGAGCTTCACAGGTTGCCACTGGAGTCCTCTTCTACTTCTCCATGACGACATCACGGAGCTGGTGGATGTTAGAGACCTTGCGCTCCTCCAATTTCCGTTTGAGGATGCCCCACAGATGATCAAAAGGGTTTAGGTCTAGAGACATGCTTGGCCAGTCCATCACCTTTACCCTCAGCTTCTTTAGCAAGGCAGTGGTGGTCTTGGAGGTGTGTTTGGGGTCGTTATCATGTTGGAATACTGCCCTGCGGCCCAGTCTCCAAAGGGAGGGGATCATGCTCTGCTTCAGTATGTCACAGTACATGTTGGCATTCATGGTTCCCTCAATGAACTGTAGCTCCCCAGTGCCGGCAGCACTCATGCAGCCCCAGACCATGACACTCCCACCAACATGCTTGACTGTAGGCAAGACACACTTGTCTTTGTACTACTCACCTTCTTGTCACCACACACACTTGACATCACCTGAACCAAATAAGTTTATCTTGGTCTCATCAGACGACAGGACACGGTTCAGTAATCCATGTCCTTAGTCTGCTTATCTTCAGCAAACTGTTTGCGGGCTTTCTTGTGCATCATCTTTAGAAGAGGCTTCCTTCTGGGATGACAGCCATGCAGACCAATTCTGTGCAGTGTGCGGCGTATGGTCTGAGCACTGACAGGCTGACCCCCCCACCCACCCCTTCAACCTCTGCAGCAATGCTGGCAGCACTCATACATTTATTTCACAAAGACAAACTCTGGATATGACGCTGAGCATGTGCAATCAACTTCTTTGGTCGACCATGGTGAGGCCTGTTCTGAGTGGAACCTGTCCTGTTAAACCTCTGTATGGTCTTGGCCACCGTGCCGCAGCTCAGTTTCAGGGTTTTGGCAAGCTTCTTATAGCCTAGGCAACAATTCTTTTTTTCAGGTCCTCAGAGAGTTCTTTGCCATGGGATACCATGTTGAACTTCCAGTGACCAGTATGAGAGAGTGAGAACGATAACACCAAATTTAACACACCTGCTCCCCATTCACACCTGAGACCTTGTAACACTAACGAGTCACATGAGACTGGGGAGGGAAAATGGCTAATTGGGCCCAATTTGGACATTTTCACTTAGGGGTGTACTCACTTTTGTTACCAGCGGTTTAGACATTAATGGATGTGTGTTGAGTTATTTTGAGGGGACAGAAAATTTACACTGTTATACAAGCTGTACACTCACTACTTTACATTGTAGCAAAGTGTCATTTCTTCAGTGTTATCACATGAAAAGGTAGAAGAAAATATTTACAAAAATGTGAGGGGTGTACTCACTTTTGTGAGATACTGCAGGAGGATTTGTTTAATCTCTGTGTATCGCCTGAGGCCAGTCACTTCACTGGATATATGTTAGGGTTTACAACTGCTTTAGGGTGCTGCCTTTAGAGTGTATTGGTGAATCGTGTCATTTTCACTGGCTGCATTCTTGTGAAATTCTGTATATTCTTTATGTCAGTGGCTCCTCAATACTTTATTGGTTATTCATGTATTATGCAATAAAGCGTAACTCCACTTTTGAAAAAAAACATTTCCCTCTGGGTGATCTCTGTACATTACAAGAATTTTAACAAACGTTGTTGCAGATTCCTACCTTTTGTTATTCTGAAGAAATCCCTGTGTTTCTCTGTGCCCCTGTTCTGAGTAATGTGGGGTGCACGCTATAAGAAAATCGGGCGAACATTTTCGTCCGAACTTTCGTACGATTTTTGTATAGTGTGTACACAACTCTGAACAGCCGATTCTGACTTTTCGTACGGAAATTCCAGTAGGAACAAACTCCAAAAATGTTCTCGTACGGGAACAGAAGGAATGATTTCGTTTTAATGTGTACCATTTTCGTACAAGAAAAATGAGAAAAGAAAGACTGGGCATGATCAGAAACTATAAACAACAAAAAAAGCCTTTGTTGTACAAGCATTTTAGTACAAATTTTCGTTTATCGGTTCCGTTTTGCTGTGAAACAACGAGGAAAGTCAGATGTTCTTTGTGTACCCCACATTAGTCTAATGGGAGTGGTTTCATAATTATCAATCGGCTTTGCACTTTCAGGCCTCTAATGAAGAAAATTGCAGAGTCTGCATCCCTTTAGCCGTGATTTCCTATTGAAAGTATCTCACCAAAAATGACATTTTTGTTGCAGGGGATGCCGGAAATCTCACTTGTATCTTGTGCAGAATTCTGGGAAAATGATGAGCCAGTCACACAAGCAGGAAATTATGTTTCTGGGGGGCGTTCTGTATACATTCTGTGTACAGAACACCTCCAGACAGCCATATTGCATTTTCAGAAAAATACAGAGCTGCAGATTGAAAGGAAAGGTCATTTTAAATAACATTTTAAATAACATTCAATTACAAAATGACAATATGGCCGCTGTCAGTCTGTCACAGTTGTCAAACCAAGCAGCAGGGATCAGTAGATTCTTGGTGCTGGGATTTGCACCATGGCAAAACACTTATACAAATGTAGCCTTATGCCGCGTACACACGATCGGACTTTACGGCAGACTTTGTCCGGCGTACTTTTCGACTGACTTTCCGAATGAACGGACTTGCCTACACACAATCAACCAAAGTCGGACGGATTCGTACGTGATGACATACGACCGGACTAAAACAAGGAAGTTCATAGCCAGTAGCCAATAGCTGCCCTAGCGTAGATTTTTGTCTGTCGGACTAGCATACAGACGAGCGGACTTTTCGACCGGACTCGAGTCCGTCGGACAGATTTGAAACATGTTTCAAATCTAAGTCCATCAAACTTTTGAGAAAACAAAGTCCGCTGGAGCCCACACACGATCGAATTGTCCGACGAAATCCAGTACGCCGGACCAAGTATGCCGTAAAGTCCGATCATGTGTACGCGGCATTACACTGCCCAACACTCACAGGACATCTAAGGCCTCAAGGACAGTCTCCGACTATCCATCGGATAAATGGGGTTCAGCCAGGCCTGTCAGTACTGGTGAGCTGAGTTGCTGCTGTAATGCCTCATTCACATGGGCGTACCTATCCGTAGAGCTGTGTGAAGGGCCAGCTTTGCTTGCCCTCAAGGGATGCATAGGTGTTCTGTGCATATGTGTACAGGCAGTCCTATTCATGTCTATTGGGACACATTTAGCTGCTGGTCCCAATTTAACAGCTGTGCAGGTGTGTATCCCTGAATGCACCTTGCACATGCGTGGCTGCCAAATTGGGACCAGCGGCTGTGTCTGTTCAATGTATCTGTGTGCAGGCAGTCCCCTTCATGTGTATTGGGGTTCAGTGGATGCACGGAAAACACCTATGTATCCCATGCAGGCAAAAAAAACCCTGCAAACAGATATATATGGATAGGTACAAAACCAAAACCAAAGAAATTCCTGGCTCAACTTACCGACCAGCCTGCTATCCAACCAAATTGTCCTGACTAACTGTACGCATTAAAAACAGGGGTTTAGTTTGCACACATTTGCAAATTACTCTTGCAAGCTGCAGAACCCGGTCAAGGCACCCCAGTATTTTCTGTAGTCCTAACTCTAAATTTTGAGAGCCTCCACAGTGGAAGCACATGCATTATAATGGATAGGCCGAGGGCAGGTAAGCCCTCCTTACAGGCATAGGGGTGCACTGGGCACCCAGCACATACACAATGGCAGCAAAACTGTCCAGTACGTCCCCTCACTGATATTTCAACAGTACAAACAAATGGCCACTGCCCCCACCTACAACTGGTCTTTGCAGCAAGGAGCACAAGGAAGGGCAACCCATGTCAAACAAAACCAAAAGAAAATTCCCAGCTCAATCCTCAGACCAGCCTGCTAACAGAGAACACACATTTACAAATACCTGCGTAAGCTATGGAGCCCGGTTAAGGCACCCCTCCACGGTGGAAGTACATACAGGACAATTCGGTTGGTTAACAGGCTGGTCAGGCCGGGAATTTCTTTGGTTTTGTATTGCATGTGTTGCTCTTCCATGTGCTCCTTACTGCAAAGGCCAGTTATAGGTGAGGGAAGTGGCCATTTGTGTATACGGATAGGTACACCTGTGTGAATGAGGCCTTAGATCAGGGGTCTCAAACTGGTGGCCCTCCAGCTGTTGCAAAACTACAAGTCCCATGAGGCTTTGCAAGGCTGACAGCTACAAGCGTGACTCCCACAGGCAGAGGCATGATGTAATTTGTAGTTTTGCAACAGCTGGAGGGCCACCAGTTTGAGACCCCTGCGGCTTAGATGGTGTATATACACCAATCTCCAGCAGCATGCAGCATCCTAGCTCACAAGTACTGACCGGTCGGATTGGACCTCATTTATCTGATGGATAGTCTTATGCCCCATACACACGGTCGGATTTTCCGATGGACAATGTCCGATCGGAGCGTGTTGTCGGAAATTCCGACCGTGTGTGGGCGCCATCGGACATTTTCCATCGGATTTTCCGACACACAAAGTTGGACAGCAGGAGATAAAATTTTCCGACAACAAAATCCGATCGCGTCAATTCCGACCGTGTGTGGCCTGTTCCGACGCACAAAGTGCCACGCATTCTCAGAAGAAATTCCGACACGGGACAGCTCGTTCTGGTAAACTTAGCGTTCGCAATGGATACAACACTTTCGTCACGCTGCAATGTTAAAAATGGTTTAATACAGCGCACTCTCTTCTTCTTTATAATGTGACAAGAATTAAGTCGTTTTGCTGCTCATATTCACACACACTTCTCACAAACTTTTATTTGTGTTTTTTTAGTGGGATTCCCTCAATATATTGTTATTAGTTGTCACATCTGACAGTTTTATTTTTTTTATTTTTTTATTTTTTTTGGATTTTCAGCCTTTTTTTTCTTTAATGTTTGGATTTTTTCCAAGGCTGATCTTTGCTCAATGTTATTTTTATTTTTACTCCAGAATATTTTTGTGTGTGTTTTGTGTGTCAAGTTACCCCAACACCATTGATATCTTGTATTATTTAATCTCCAGGAGATTGTTTGGTGTTGGTGTCCCTTGTTCATTTCACATTGTATATTTGAAATGTACCTGAATCCTCACAAGCAAACTGTCATTTTTGAAGTACAACACATAGGAGAGTATAATTCAAAACAAAAATCCTTTATTAAGGGATCAGAACCAAACAAAGAGGAAGGCAACACTGGATCAACATGAGAAATTAGCGAAGCCTGGGACCCCCACGGCAGACATCAATTCTTCAACATCAAAATTGGTGGCCTGAGGAGTCCATATGTAAGGGAGGGCAGTCTGGTCCACAATTCGCAGAGATCCGGATAGCAGCAGATGACATCTGTGTCCCCAGGCTGTGGTACCACAAGAGGCTGCATCTTTTGGCCGACCAGACTGAACCCAGGGCAATCACTGTCTGGTCTTCCTTCCACGCTTCCTTCCGGGCTGTGGCTGTGCAGTTGGAGATGTGGGAGGAGGAGGAGGAGGAGGACTGGGAGGACCTGGAGGAGGACCTGGAGGAGAGGGAGGAGGAGGACCTGCAGGAGGAGGAGGAGGACCATCCCAAAGCTGTGTGTGAGGTGTAATTTGGCCCCTCATACCTTTCTCCAGAGCCTCTGATATGAGGGCCTCACACATGGCTTTTTGGCCCTCCTCCATCCTCTGCATTTTATATGCTATGAATGCAGCAATGTTCTCCTGCCTGGTGTGGGGTGCTCCCAGGACCTCTGTAGCCCTCCAAAAGAATGCTATAGCCGCCTCCTCTAGGGCACTCGTCCTACTGCCACTTTCTGTTTTCAGGTGTGGTGGAGGGACCTTGATATCAGCCAGGCGGCTCGGCCCGGCCATCTCCTGGCTGAGACTTCCCTGTGTATGAAAAAGGGACATGGTTGTAATGTTTTGCATCATCAATCACAATTCTAAATTAGTACTCCCAACTAACATCTAGTTATCATCATTGATTGGACAAGCAGAAATATTTAGAGGAATGCTATACCTGGCTCAATCTGGGCTCCTCCACATGTGGCCTGGAAGGCCCAGGTTGGGCGTCAGAAGCCTCAGCCGGGGGGGAAGGAAGCGTGGAAGGAAGACTGGAGAGGGATGGCCTGGGTTCAGTCTGGCCTGCCAGAAAGTGCAGCCTGTCGTAGTACAACATCCTGGGGACATAGATGTCATCTGCTGCTCCGGATCTCTGTGAATACAGGACTTTCTTGCGCTCCCTTAGATATGTGCTCCTCAGGCCACCAATGAATCTATAAATCTATAAATCTATAAATAAGTGATGTCTGCCGTGGGGATCACCTGCTTCACAATTTCACACAATTGCTCCAGTGCTGCCTTCCTCTTTGCTTGGTTCTTGAAATGGGGGTGGGTAATCTCCCACAGACAGGGCAGCTCACTTAGCATATCTATGAATACTGACATGAAGTCATTATCTTTCATTAAGATATCCATGTTCACTGCAAGACACAACACAAGACAAAGCCTAATGTCAGACTAAACTCTCCTAATCTTGTTACAATATAGGCCTCAATCTAGAAGCAGTATAGGCACAAGTTTGGCTCTTACCTTCATTCTTACGATCGGCGCGTCCAATGCTCCTTCCTCCGCTCACAGATCGTACGTAATACGCACGCGTGTTACGCTTTATACACACTGCGCATGCGTGTAACTCCGCCCACCCCTGACGTTCTTTCTAGTCTATTCCTCGCCCCTTTTCGTTCGGCGCAGTGGGTGAAGAGCACATGGCGGAGTTACAGCAGGTGCGTGCTAATTCGAACAACGAGGAGGAGGAGGAGGAAAGCCCGGATCCAGGCACGTCCCGATCCAGAAGGAGACGTTTTAAGGCCACAAATATGTCGTTTGGGGAGATGTTGGAGATGGTCGACATCATGAAGAAGTCCGACTATGACGGAAAATATGGGCCTTACCCCAACCCCAACATCAGAAAGGCCAAGATCATGGCGAAAGTGGTCAGGAGTCTTGAGAGGAATTTCGGGGTACGAAGGTCTAAAGATCAGCTCAGGAAGCGGTGGTCGGACCTGAAGTTGAGAGAGCCAGAGCAGTACCGAAAGATCCGGAGAGTGCTGCAAAAAAGTAAGTAGTTGTACTGTGTTCCTATTCTTTCTGTCTTTATTCCGTTCGTTCTGCTCCATATGCTTTTAGTAATTGTAACGTTTCAAAAGGTCAACTTTAATGTTCATGGGCCCATTATTCGTTCGTATCAAACATTTTTCTTTCGCCCTCTAGAACACCATTGCATTTTCACACATTTTTTGGGGCCTACTTGGATGCCAAATATTTGTTTGTGTAGATGGGTTTGTTACTAGAATGAAATGCAAACTAGATTGTGTGTAAGGAGAGGACACTGAGCAGCTGTTTTCACATCTGGACACTGGAGCACTAGTGTGGGACCCCAGAACACCCTTTTTATTAGGGGGGCCACACAGGTGCTCCAGTGTATACTATAGGGGGGGCTACATCTGTGAAGCTTGTACCAAACAGGTAAAGTATTGCAGCTTGACAAAGGGCAATAAAAAATATACATCTTGGAACTCGGCTAAAATAGATAATTGTACCCCACTTACAAGCAATGTTTCCTATTTCTAGTTCTGCCATCAAATATCTGTGTGCTAATTATACCATTTTTGTTTTACATAGGGGAGAAAAGACTCAGAGGACACCCCTCATCCCAGGAGACCAGAGACCCCCCCCCTCTGGAAGAAGGGGAAATACCAACCCAAGAAGCTGAGCAGGAGGAAGAAGAAGACGTGGTGGAGATTGGCACCACAACAGGTGAGTGTCTGCGACCACAGACTCAGGTAAAAGAGATGGATGGTGGCAGATTTTTGAGACCTTTTTTTTTGTTCTTTATCTCTTTTTAGGTGATCGTGATCCAGAACGCTTTACATCTGAAAGTGCCCAGATACTCATCGGGGAGATCATGGGGTGTAATCTCCAATTGCAAAACATCCAGCAACAAATCACTGATGTTATTAAAAAAAATAATAACATCATTGATGTTTTGGGGCGAATTTAAACCCCACAAAATCACCTGTTTTATGTTACTAAAATTTTTACAATGTTTAGAAAAGCCAAATTTGGAGGATGCACACAGTGTGCCAACATGTGCTATCTGCCATCACGGGAGATCAATGGACGCGTTTTGGGGGTGCAACCCCTTCCTCAATTATAAAGTCGCATTGGGGAAGGGCTTGCTCCCCCAAAACACGTCCCTTGATCCCCCCTGATGGCAGATAGCACATGTTGACATTCTGAACTTGGTGTGCATCTTCCAAATTTGGCTTTTCCAGGGGTGATTTCCCCCCATCTGAACGCTATATCAAACACAGTTCCTAAATACTCATGTCTGATATAGCCTTCAGGTTTTACCATATGTGAACTTTGTAAGTTCAAGTTTTTTGGCTTTCTTGTTGGTTTTACACAGGCCTGTTTTATCTGAAATGGATATTTCGATTTTTGATAATGCTACTGCAAACATTGTTATACAACAAACATGTTGGTTTGTTTTAAAAACCTTGCGGAAATGCACTGTGATTGTGCAGCTATAAAAAAGTGCCTTACTCAAGAATGTGTGGATTATTGTCTCAACACTACAACACTTTTGGGGTGATGTAATTGCTGTTTTATGCACAAATGGGGGTTATTTCCTAAGGGCAATTACACTTTGCACTACAAGTGCAGGTTCAGTGCAGTTGCAAGTGCACTTGTAGTGAAATGTGTTTTGGCATTTAGGAAGTACCAGTCAACACTATTTTTTATAAGGTTACCCAATCACGACATTTTCTGCACTCAAAACATTTCTGTCAGGGTCAGCTAAAACAAACACAAGCAGTAAATGTCCACCAAGAATTTCTTTTGTTTGTTTTTTATTTTACAAAGGTGTCACAGATTCTCTGGCATATTGATAGCCCCCCTACCCGCAAAGAACTCCAGGTTGCGTAACCGGACATCACGGGCATTCAGGGAGGGCAAGCCAGGACGGCCACTTTCAAGCGCCGTCAGTGTTGATGGATTTGGGATTCCGGCCTCAGGCCCAACTGAGCCAGCATAGTTGGCTGAATATTTTCTTAAAAAATTATGGAGAACACAGCAGGCAAGTATTATATGGTTCAGTTTATACTCCGCCATATGGATGGGTGTCAGAAATAATCGGAACCGGCTGGCCAGGATTCCAAATGTGTTCTCCACCACTCTTCGGGCTCTGACCAGCCGGTAATTAAAAACCCTCTGTTCCGGGGTGAGGGTCCTCATCGGGAATGGCCGCATCAGGTGGTCCCCCAGCGCAAATGCTTCATCAGCAACGAACACAAATGGGAGACCTTCAACATTGTCCTCTGGAGGTGGCAAGTCCAAGCTGCCATTCTGGAGACGCCTGTAGAACTCCGTCTGGGCGATCACTCCACCATCGGACATCCGGCCATTCTTCCCCACGTCCACATACAAGAAGTCGTAATTAGCCGACACCACCGCCAACATCACTATACTATTAAACCCCTTGTAATTATAATAGTACGACCCCGAGTTGGGTGGTGGGACGATGTGGACGTGTTTCCCATCAATTGCCCCTCCGCAGTTAGGAAAGTCCCACCGCTGGGCAAAGTGGGAGGCCACAGTCTGCCATTCCTGTGGCGTGGAAGGAAACTGTTGAGGAAAAAACAATAAACATTACTATTTTTTCACAGAAACATGGCAAGCAGATTATACACAAACATTATGGGGCAACCTCCAGATAGCATTTAATAAGGGGAATTTAACAAGGCCAAAGTATAAGGTACACCTATCATATTCCCCCTCCCCCCCTCTCATGGGCCATTTCTAACATTATAGGGGGGGGGGAACTCTTGGACAGGTAACCCTCTTCACTTCATTTTGAGATGAATGCCTAAATACAGGGTATTACTTGGAACAGCCCCTCCTTAGTTACACTATTAGCAGACCACTGGACAGGTAAGAAGTGTCTGAATACAAAGATATAAATACACATTGTACACATTTGAGGACATTTGGACATTCTGCTATTACCTATCAAGATAATAATAGGATACAAAAACTTTAAACAGTTCCATTGGAAAGTATACAGGCAGGCCCTTGCACTACATGCTTTGGGGAATTCATCCATAAATCTGACCAGTAAAGAGATGGGTATAGTGTGTATGGGTTTGGCAAAGTCAGCAGATAGATGATTGAGGATAGAGAATTGGGATCAGCTGACTTAGCAGTTGGGGGAGGGAGGGTTACCAAAAATTTGTGGACACCACAAAAAAAGCCTCTGGCACTCTGCCTGAATTTAAAGCTAAAATAACATTGACAAACATTTTAGGGGGTGTTTGGGGTAAAGCACTACTATGGAGCTGATAAAATACATTGTTAAGTGACTACATGAGGTGAATATAGGGCAGGAGACACCATGCTGGAGAGGTTATTGAAGGGCAAATATGTATGAAGGACATAAAATAATAATTACATAAAAATCCAGCATGCATGAGGACAAAGGGGACATTCACAGCATATTCCAATCATGGTAATTAGGGAATGAGGAAAGAAATACAAGATATTAGCAAATATTCAATACAATAAAATATGATATAAAAGGATAAAAATCTTACCTTCATATACTCCTTCTGCAGGACCTGGATGATGGCAGAACAGGTCTCTGGGATAATGATCCCCAGAGCCTGGGGGGAGATGCCTGTCGAGAACTTCAAGTCCTGCAGACTTCTCCCTGTGGCCAAATACCGCAGGGTAGCGACCAACCTCTGCTCCGGAGTGATGGCTTGCCTCATGCAGGTATCCTGCCTGCTGATATAGGGGGTCAGCGAAGCCAACAGACGGTGAAACACGGGGTCCGTCATCCTGAGAAAGTTCCTGAAATCATCAGGATTATTCTCATGGATCTCACGGAGCAAAGGCATATGACAGAACTGGTCACGCTGAAGCAACCAATTCTTGGTCCATGAACTCCTCCCCACCCTGTTCATGGACTGGACTTGTGTCAAGGTCAGGACCCCAACACCAAGCCCCCGCACAGCACGAACTCTACGAGGAGTACGTATACGAAACATGGCTAGAAAATGGTCGGCTGCTCAGAACGAAGTAACAGAACGCACTGAAGAACAGCAAGGCCTGTGAAGAGCGACCTGAAAACCAGTAACGAACGAACAAGAATACAGTGACTAAAGTCACGCGGAACTTGCTTGCACGCACTGAAGAGCAGATACAAACCCACAAGCACAAACTGAACGGCAGAAAATGATCGGAAAGCCACGAGTCTGAAAAAGCGCGAATCGTCTCTCACCAAACTTTTACTAACACAAGAAAGGAGCCCAAAGGGTGCCGCGCTTGGTTCTGAACCGGCCTTTTCTAGTCTCGTCGTACGTGGTGTACGTGACCGCGTGGTTGTCGATCGGAAATTCCGACAACTTTGTGCGACAGTGTGTAGGCAAAACAAGTTTGAGCCAACATCCGTCGGAAAAAATCCGAGGATTTTGTTGTCGGAATGTCCGAACAAAGTCCGACCGTGTGTACGGGGCATTAGACTGTCTGTGTTGCCTCCTGGAAGCCAATGTGATTCTTGCTTTGCATTTACTGTACTGCAATGGGAGGAGAAAAGAGAGAATCTGGTTGCTTTGCCAAAATGAATTGTCCACATTGTACAACATCTTTCCACGCCGTCGCTCTGATGACTGAGGTCAGACTCGCTACACGAAGTCTTCTTATCTAAAATGCAACAAAAAAGGATTCGCTCTTGGGACTTTAAATGAGGTGGGCACCATTTGGCCAAATGGTGCCCACCTCATTTAAAGCCCCAAGGGCGAATCCTTTTTGGTTGCATATTACAGGGATGGAGGTGGGTTACCGGTGACACCAGACCTTTTCTTATTTTTTTTTTTTTTTATCTACAATAGGAGTTTAGAACTTTCCTCGGGGTAACCGCTAGCTCTGTCTAGGGCTGTCTCTCTCTCTAATGGCAGTCATCATCGGTTTCTTTAGTCGGGAGAGGAATAGCAATGTCTTGGCCAGGAAAATCAGACACAAATGGGTCATTTGCATGTCTGTGATTCTGCACATGCGCTCAGCGGTGGCTGGATGTGCAGCGAATGTTTAATCAGACATCATTCCTAGCAGTCTGGCACTGCGGGGGTTACTGCATCCTCCAGCAGCTCGGAGACCCCCGCTACCTTAGCTGTGGAGGTATTCTGAACGTGCCGGAACGCTGCTTTGTGATTGGTGGAGCTGTTGTCATGGTTATACTCCTCTCCGAGCTGCCAGTGTTGCGGCTGCTACTGCAGGGAGGCTGTGGAGGGTAGGAGTGTGGCAGGATAGGGAATGGGGGGGGGGGGCAGATCAATGGATGTGCAGAGAGATTCACACTGAGAGGACACATGTAGCCCCAACAGACTGGCACATGTGACCTTTCACACGCACCAGCAGGCAGCACTGTGTTCTACAACAGAATGCCTGCAATAAGCATTTTACTACAGCTAATTTATTTATTACAGGTATTTATGTAGCACCGACCATTTACATTTACATCAGTCACTGCCGACAACAAGCTTACAATCTAAGGTTCCTAGCTCACATGCACATACACTGTAGGGCCAATTCAGCCAATTAACCTACCATCAAGTCTTTTGAATGTGGGAAAACCAGAAGAAACTCACACAAGCATAAGGAGAACATGCAAACTACAGGCAGGTGGAACCGAACCAAAGAACCCACTGCTGCAAGGCAGGAGTGCTAACCACTAAGCCACTCTGCTGTCCATAATGTCAGGGGAACGGCAGACTGTGAGCAACAGATGCATGGTCCATAAGTCATTCACATTTTCCGAGAGGCGGAAACTTTCTTTTAAAGAACATTTTAAAAAGCTGTATACTGTATCCCACAAAAGTGAGTACACCCCTCACATTTTTGTAAATATTTTATTATATCTTTTCATGTGACAACACTGAAGAACTGACACTTTGCTACAATGTATAGTAGTGAGTGTACAGCTTGTATAACAGTCTAAATTTGCTGTCCCCTCAAAATAACTCAACACACAGCCATTAATGTCTAAACCGCTGGCAACAAAAGTGAGTACACCCCTAAGTGAAAATGTCCAAATTGGGCCCAATTAGCCATTTTCCCTCCCCCCGGTGTCATGTGACTCATTAGTGTTACAAGGTCTCAGGTGTGAATAGGGAGCAGGTGTGTTAAATTTGGTGTTATCACTCTCACTCTCTCATACTTGTCACTGGAAGTTCAACATGACACCTCATGGCAAAGAATTCTCTGAGGATCTGAAAAAAAGAATTGTTGTTCTACATAAAGATGGCCTAGGCTATAAGAAGATTGCCAAGACCCTGAAACTGAGCTGCAGCACGGTGGCCGAGACCATAGAGCAGTTTAACAGGACAGGCTCCTCTCAGAACAGGCCTTGCCATGGTCGACCAAAGAAGTTGAGTGCACGTGCTCAGCGTCATATCCAGAGGTTGTCTTTGGGAAATAGACGTATGAGTGCTGCCAGTATTGCTGCAGAGGTTAAAGGGGTGGGGTCTGGTTCTGATGTTCTGATTGGAAGATTGGATTTCCCATCACTTTTTGTGACATGCTGGTTGGTTAATTTGCTCCTGTCTTAGTATGTGCATATATGAATGTGAGATAGAGACCTTAGATTGGAAGCTCCTTGAGCACAGGGACTGATGTGAATGTGCAATGCTGCGTACATTGTTGGTGCTACATAAATACCTGTAATAAATTAATGCGTTTAAATTATGGCATTTTCATTACTTCACACGCTTGTGCCTCTACTCTGCCATTTAACTTATTAAAGTCTCTTTTCCTTATCAAGAAAAAATTCCCCCTACTACTTTACTTCCATGATCACCCCACCCCACGCTTTTTCGACGGAGCTTACACAGCATTAACTTTCTCTTCTTCATCATGTGTTCAGTACTGCCTCTCTGAATGTGATGGGAACCTGCTGTCACTTTGTCATGAATAGGCATTTTTTTTAATTTATGGAAAATGTCCCCCCCCCCCCCCCCCCCCCTTTGTCTGTGGCCTCTGCAATGCGTCTCTGGGGCAGGGACTGCTTTAATAGATAGCTGGGATTTTTGCCGGTTAATAATGGCTCATTTCCCTGCTGCGTTTTTCCATCCTGTGCTCCATTAAACAGACATGATGGAATTAGGAAGAGTGTATGATTGGCATAAAAAACAAACCAATCAATTAGCACTCAGCAAAGGATGGTCTGACTCCCTCCATGTGGCCACATAACCTGCCTTAGCCCCCAGGTGCTCTGCCGCTCCACAGCGGGGTGGAGAAAGAGTCGGGTCCGGGCGGCTGGTTGGGCCGAATTTTATGGATTTTTTTTTTTTTTTTGTTTCCTTTTACACACTGACTTAAATTTTCAGAGTGATATTAAAGGGGGTTTCTGGATCATGTGCCAATTAATCCAATGCCTTTATGATTTTGTTTATAATAAAAAAACTCAAGTCTAAACTTGAGCTGTCCATACAACGGTAGAATGATTGTATAAAAATTCTCAATACATTCAACGACTTGACAAAAGTCGTTTGAAAGTAGTTCAGAATTGAATTTGCTTTAAACTGGAACATTAGTCAGAAAATTAAGTCCTGCTGGATCACTTCAGGCTGGCCCCTTTTGCAGGTATAGCTATGTAAAACATAAAAAAGAAATACCTAGACTGTGTACTGTGTCTCACCCTGCTCTGCACATGCTCAGTTGCTCTCCATTTTTAGGCACTGCCGAGTTTGTAGAGGCCGATCTGCTGACACCCTTAACCACTTGCCTACTGGACACTTTTCCCCCCTTCCTGCCCAGGCCAATTTTCAGCTTTTGGCGCTGTCACGCTTTGAATGGCAATTGCGCGGTCATGCAACACTGTACGCAAATTAAATTTTTATCATTTTTTTCACACAAATAGAGCTTTCTTTTGATGGTATTTAACTACTTGCTGACCGCCCGCTGCAGTTGTACTGCGGCAAGGTGGCACGGCTGTGTGAATCGGTGTACGTGTACGTCGTTTCATGCACTAGCCCGTGTGGGCGTGTACGCACCGATTGGCCAGAGGGGGAGCTAATCAGCAGATCCAGGTGGCGCAACGTCCGCCGGCCACCCGCGATTGTTCCCCACAGAGACAGAACGGGGATCTGCCTATGTAAACAAGGCAGATCACCGTTTATCATGGGAGGACACAAAGAACTTCTGTTCCTGCTAAGCAGGAGCACGGATCTCTGTGTTGTCCCAGTCAGTCCACCCCCCACACAGTTAGAAAACACTCCCAGGGAACACATTTAACCCCTTGATCGCCCCTGGTGTTAAACCCTTCCATGCCAGTGTCATTAGTACAGTAATGCCTCGTACATTGATCGGACATTCCGACAGCAAAATCCATGTTTTTTTTCCCGACGGATGTTGGCTCAAACTTGTGTTTACACACGGTCACACAAAGTTGGTCGGAAATTCGGAACGTCAAGAACGCGGTGATGTACAACACGTACGACGAGCTGAGAAAAATGAAGTTCAGTAACCAGTGCGGCTCTTCTGCTTGATTCCGAGCATGCGTGGCACTTTGTGTGTCAGAATTGTGTACACACGCTCGGAATTTACGCGAACGGATTTTGTTGTCGGAAGATTTCAGAACCAGATCTCAAATTTTGTGCAACGGAAATTCCGATGGAAACTGTCAGATGGAGCCTACACACGGTCGGAATTTCTGAAAAAAGGCTCCCATCGAACATTTTCCATCGGAAAATCCGACCGTGTGTACGAGGCATAACAGTGCATATTTTTTGCATTGATCACTGTAATAATTTCACTGGTTCCAAAAAAAAAAAGTGTTAGTTAGTGTCCGATTTGTCCGCTGCTAAAAATCGCTGATCCCTGCCATTACTAGTAAAAAAATAAATAGAAAATTCCATAAAAATATCCCATAGTTTGTAGATGCTATAACGTTTGGGCAAACCAATCAATATACACTTGTGTTTCAATTATTTTTATTAAATTATTATACACATAGAAACAAAAACATTCTATTTCAATTCATTTCAAGACCATATAAATGGTCTTCTATATAAAATCAATATACACTTGGGATTTTTTTTTTACCAAAAATATGTAGCAGAATACATATTGGCCTAAACCGATGAAGAAATTTGATTTTTTTTTTACATTTTTTTTATTGGATATGTTTTATAGCAGAAACTAAAAAATATAGTTTTTTTTCCAAATTGACGTTCTGTTTTTGTTTACAGCACAAAAAATAAAAAACGCAGAGGTGTTCAAATACCACCAAAAGAAGGCTCTATTTGTGGGAAAAAAAAGGACATCAATTTTATTTGGGTACAGTGTCGCAAGACCATGCAATTGTCAGTTAAAATAACACAGTGCCGTATCGCAAAAAATGGCTTGGTCAGGAAGGGGGTAAAACCTTCTGGTCCTTAAGTGGTTAATCACTGCTGGGTTTTTTATTTTTTACTAAAAAAAAATTTTGGAAACTGATATGCCCCGTACACACGGTCGGATTTTCCGGCAGAAAATGTGTGATAGGACATTGTTGTCGGAAATTCCGACCGTGTGTAGGCTCCATCACACATTTTCCATCGGATTTTCCGACACACAAAGTTTGAGAGCAGGATATAAAATTTTCCGACAACAAAATCCACTGTCGGAAATTCCGATCGTGTGTACACAAATCCGATGCACAAAGTGCCACGCATGTTCAGAATAAATTAAGAGACAAAAGCTATTGGCTACTGCCCCGTTTATAGTCCCGACGTATGTGGTTTACGTCACCGCATTTAGAACGATCGGATTTTCCGACAACTTTGTGTGACCGTGTGTATGCAAGACAAGTTTGAGCCAACATCCGTTGGAAAAAATCCATGGATTTTGTTGTCGGAATGTCCGATCAATGTCCGACCGTGTGTACGGGGCAATAGGCTGCACTGTTGAGGCGGCACTGATGGACACTGATAGTAAACACCAAAACAGTGCAAACAATAAAAATATTCAAAGGTTTAAAAGCACAATTATGCCCTGTACATACGATCGGACATTCCGACAACAAAATCCATGGATTTTTTTTCAGACGGATGCTCAAACTTGTCTTGCGTACACACGGTCACACAAATCTTGTCAGGAATTCTGGAAGTCAAGAATGCAGTGACGTACAACATGTACGACGAGCCGAGAAAAATGAAGTTCAATAGCCAGCGCAGCTCTTCTGCTTGATTCCGAGCATGCGTGGAATTATGTGTGTCGAAATTGTGTACACATGTTCGGAATTTACGACAACGGATTTTGTTGTTGGAAAATTTGAGATCCAGATCTCAAATATTGTGTGACGGAAATTCCGATGGAAAATGTCCGATGGAGCCTACACACGGTCGGAATTTCCGACAACAAGCTCCCATCGAATATTTTCCGTCGGAAAATCCGACCGTGTGTTCCAGAGAATACACTCTTTGTACATTAAAAAAACATGATACAAGGCAGTCGGCTGGCTTCCAAAACTGGCTTGGTTTGCGCAACCTCGCGTGCCTTCCACCGCTAGCCAGATGTGACGTCACTAAGGAACCAGAATCTACGTAGATTCTGGCTCCTTAGTGACGTCCCGCCTGGCTAGCGGTGGAACACACGCAAGATTGCGCAAACCAAGCCAGTTTCGGAAGCCAGCCGAACGTGACGTCACTAAGGAACCAGAATCTATGTAGATTCCAGTTCCATAGTGATGTCGCGTCCAGCTGGCATGAAACGCATGCGAGGTTGCGTGAACCAAGCCAGTTCCAGGAGCCAGCCGGCTGCTATGCATGATTTTTTATGTACAAAGCGTGCATTCTCTGGAACACTGTAAGTGTGATTTTAAATCTTTTATAATAAACAAGAACATACTACACTATACGGATTCTTTTTCCTCTAAGTATGAGTGGTGACATTATTGGAAGAAATGGAGGATTGGTGGTTACATCTCCCCGCTTACCAGTTTAGGCCTGATAGACCCACATGCAGTATTGCTAAGGGGTCCATCTGGTGAGTAAAAGCATAAAGGGGTTGTGTGGAGCACAGTTCACTGTGTGACCGTTTTGAAGCACTACAGTACTTTAGGATTTCCTGCACACCAGCACTTTGGAAGAAAGCATTTTGGGAACTCTTTTCTATTTGGACTTTAGAAATATATGTTTGTAATCTCCTATCGGTCAGATTATATATGTTGTGTATGCACAGTTAGTTGGTTTGGCACCGCATAGGTGATCAAATACCACCAAAAGAAAGCTTTATTTGTGGGAACAAAATGATAAAAATGTTGTTTGGGTCCAGTGTTGTATGACCGCACAACTGTCATTCAAACAGCAACAGCGCTGAAAGCTGAAAATTGGCCTGGGCAGGAAGGGGGGAAAGTGGTTAAGAACTACAAATGATACATTTTAACCCGTTTTGGGAGAGACAATTTAACTAGTTGTAAAAGTGGTATTAAAAGTTTGGCTTAAAAAAATAAAAATAAACATGTTATACTTGCCTGCTCTGTGTAATGGTTTTGCACAGCCCTGATCCTCCTCTTCCGGGGTCCCCCACCAGTGCTCCTGGCTTCTCCCCCCAATAGCAAGCCGCTTGCTATGGGGGCACTGGTGGGTGCTCACTGTCAATAAGACATAGAGCCGTGGCTCAGCCCAGCCCCCCGCTCTCTCCTCATTGGCTTACTGGCTGTGATTGACAGCAGTGGGAGCCAGTGGTTCCCACTGCTGTCTCAGCCAGTGAGAAGAGGGAGGTTGAATTAAATATAGAAGTGAGGGCTAAATGCTGTACAAATTAATAAATACTTAATTGTATTATCCCATTAGCAACATTTTTCAAATTTTCTTTTTGGTTTTAGATTTAGTAGTCAGTTGAAGCAAACAGATTTTAGACGGATGTGTTATTCGGCTCGGGAAAGGTTTGAAATGACAGCCTGTGCCTTGGAACGATCAGCAGCATTGCTATTAATCCCTGTTCAGGGATTAGCGGTATGAATGGCGGCTATGCACAGAAAGTGCCGACTCCATGCTTTACTATAGAACACGGGAGCCTTTCCACAGACAAGAAGAGGTGGCTCTAGTCATTTCTCTGTTCTATTCACTGGCAAGACAAAGTCATTCTTTGCGTGTACAGCTTCTGACTCAGTTGTTATAGAGCAGTTATGGTACAGAAGTATTATAGAGGAACTTACGCTTTATACAAAAAAAATGTATGCTTGTTACATATATTGAGAGGTTTTTCAGAAAATTTCTTTTGGATTTTTTACCTGCTTCTGTTAGGCTTTGCTTCAGAGCCGTGTGTACAGCAATCTTTACAGCTCACGTACATGGCTGCCTGTGGCCGACTGGCCGTACAACTTAAAGTCCAGTCATATTTCCCTGCCAGGAAACCACAACTGTTGCATAAAGCCCCCTCAGAGGTGAGAATGGCTGCATACTGGTTTCTAAATCTGTACACATTCAAGGGTTTACGCAAGTAACTATGTGTACTGATCAGCCATGACCACCCATCTAATATTGAGTAGGTCCCCCTTTTGCGGCCAAAAAAGCCCTGACCCATTGAGGGATGGACACCACTAGACTTTTGAAGGTATGCTGTGGATCCTGGCACCAAGCCACAGTGGCCGATCCTTTAGGTCCTGTAAATTGAAATTGAGAGCAGTGGCGGCCGCTCATGCAGGGCGCCGGACGCATGGATTGCAGTGGGTTTTTTTTTTTTGAAGCACACGATTAGAGCCTTAGGCTCTAATTGGCTTAAAAAAAAGGGTGGGCTCGGGGTGCAGAGCCCACCCACTTGTGTGACAGTAGCGAATTAATATTTGCTATAGTCTTCCTGATTCTCCTTCTGGCCAATCAGGAAGCAGTTCCTGTGACCCGATTGGCCAGGGAGTCTTAGGATTTGCCAAATTCACATCCGGGGGCTGTGCAGACCTCCATGGATCAGGCTTGTTTTTCTAGCATATCCCACAGATGCTCTATTGGTCTGAGATCTAGAGAATGTGGAGGCCACACCTCAAACTCGTTGTGTTCTTTAAACCATTCTTGAAACATTTTTGCAGTGTGGCAGGGAGCATTATGCTGCTGAAAGACATCACTGCTATCAGGCAATACCATTTTCATTAAGGGGTGTACTTGGTCACCAACACTAAAGTTTTAGGTAGGTGGTATGTGTCAAAGTACCATCCACATGAATGGCAGGACCCAAGGTTTCCCAGTAGAACATTACCCAAAGCATTACACTGCCTCTGCCAGCTTTCTTCACATACTGCATCCTGGTGCCATCTCTTCCCCAGGTAAGCAATGCGCATACACCTAGCCATCCACATGATGTAAAAGAAAACATGATTCATCAGACCATGTCATCTTCTTCCATTGCTATGTGGTCCAGTTCTGATAACCATGTGCCCACTGTAGGCGCTTTTGGCTGTGGACACAAGTCAGCATGACAGGTCTGTGGCTTTGCAGCCCCATAATGCACAACAAACTGCGATGCCCATTTTTTTCTGCTTTCGGCACATCAACTTCAGGGACATGTTCACTTGCTGCCTAACATAGCCCACGACTTTCAGATGCTATTGTCACAAGATAATCAATGTTATGCACTTGACCAGTCAGTGGTCATAAAGTTATGGCTGGTGTATATTCACATAGAGTCAAATAGAGCCAATCATGTCTATAGTGGCAGCTGTACCTGGCATCTGTGACTCCTGGGCAAGAAGATATGGCCAACATAAAGTTTGGTGTGTGTATAAACCCTCAAACGCTAAATAGGCATAGCACTTGGGCACGTCAGACATTATTTATGCTGAAACGCTCCTCTCTTGAATGCACAAGTGATGTGCCGTGATGTATGAACCCTGACAAAGTATTTGCATAAATGTCAGACTGCTTTGTTAGAGAGTTTAAAGCAGCCTTAATCTCCAGCTGGGACATGCTAAAACACAAAATGTTAATGGGAGTGCTAGGTGTCACTTTAAAGTGACTTTGTCAAAACTTTAGCATAGAGAAATGTCATCATAATGGGTGACTTCAACTATCCCGACATTGACTGGGCGGAAGGGTCAGCCCACTCTTTAAAGGCCTGACATTTAATAAATGTTCTAAAGGACAACTTCATGTTCCAAGTGGTGGATTACCCGACTAGAAGTACGGCATTGCTAAATCTATTAATTACAAATGATACAGACCTGATTACAGATGTGGAAATATGGGACAACTTGGGAACTAGCGACCACAGAATTATTACATTCTGCATAAATCATAGGAAAGGGAGGCACGAGGAGAGTACTAGAACACTAAATTTCAAAAGAGCCAACTTTTCTAAACTGCGCTGAATGCTGCAGGATATTAAGTGGGACAAAATCCTTGAACATGGAGGAAAAATGGGAATGCTTTAGGAACATACTTTTATTTATTATCACTGAGTGCAAGGGGTAATATAGAAGAACAAAGGATAAACCTGGGTGGCTAAACCAAAACGTAAAATGTCACATTAAGGAAAAAAAAATGGCCTTTTAAAAAATACAAAGCGGATGGGTCAGTGTCAGCATTCCGACACTACAAGGAATGCAATAAGAAGTGTAAGTATGCAGTCAGGGTGGCTTAAAAAGACTGAGAGACACATAGCGGAGGAGAGTAAAAATAATCCCAAACAGTTTTTTAAATATATTAACAGTAAAAAGGCAAGGTTGGAACACATTGGCCCCATAAAGGACGAGAAAGAGAAGGTGGTTACGGATGACAAGGAGAAGGCAGCTCTACTGAATGCTTTCTGCTCCTTAGTCTTCACACATGAAAAGGATGGGTATACCGACCACGGCAGTATTGTTAGAAACATGTCGCATGATCTACCCTTGTGGCTAATAGAGGCCAGAGTCCAGAAAGGATTAGAGAATCTTAACATAAATAAATCACCAGGTCCAGAAGGCTTACACCCGAGAGTCCTTAACCACTTCAATACCGGGCACTTAGACACCTTCCTGCCCAGACCAATTTTCAGCTTTCAGCGCTGTCGCAGTTTGAATGACAGTTGCGCGGTCATCCATCACTGTACCCAAACTAAATTTTTATCATTTTGTTCCCACAAATAGAGCTTTCTTTTGGTGGTATTTGATCACCTCTGCGGTTTTTATTTTTTGCTAAACAAATAAAAAAAAGACCAAAAATTTTGAAAAAAATAAAAGTTTGCTTTTGTTTCTGTTAAAAAAATTTGTAAATAAGTACGTTTTCTCTTTCACTGATGGGCACTGATACGGCTGCACCGATGAGGTGGCACCAATGAGCGGGCACTGATGATGGGCACTGATAGGCGGCACTGATGGGCATTGATAGGCGGCACTGGTGGGCACTTATGGGTGGCACTGGTGGGCACTGATAGGCGACACTGATGGGCACTGAAAGGGGGCACCGCTGGGCACTGATAGGGTGGCACTGATAGGCGGCACTGCTGGGCACTGATATGTGGCACTGATATGTGGCACTGATACGTGGCACTGATGGGCATCCCTGGTGGCACTGGTAGGCATTGGAGTGGGCACTGATTGGCAGCTGCCTGGGCACAGATTGGCAGCTGCCTGGACACATAGTGGCGTTTCCCTGGGGGTCTAGGGGCATACCTGGTGGTCCAGTGTGGATGGCTTCCCTGGTGGTCCTGGGCGGGATCCGAGGGGGGGCTGTGCTGATAAACAATCCGCACAGACCCCCCCTGTCAGGATAGCAGCCAATCGGCTCTCCTCTACTCACGTCTGTCAGACGCAAGTGAGGAAAAGCCGATCAACGGCTCTTTCTATTTACATCGTGATCAGCCGTGATTGGACACGGCTGATCACGTGGTAAAGAGTCTCCGTCAGAGACTCTTTACCTAGATCGGTGTTGCAGGGTGTCAGACTGACACCCCGCAACAACGATCGCCGTGATGTGCACCCCCGGGGGCGCGCAGCGGCTCGATATTCCTGATCACGTCATATGATGTCCGGTCAGGAATATCAAACCACTTTGCCGCCTTCATTTGGTAATAGGGCGGGCGGCAAGTGGTTAAAGAACTCATGTTATAGCTAGACCATGGACAGCATACGGACAGGATTGGTACCAGCTGATTGGCGAAAAGCCCACGTGGTACCAATATTCAAAAAGGGCAGTGATATATTCCTGGGAAATATAGGCGTCAGTCTAACGTTGGTAGTTTGTAAGCTATATGAGGGGATGATGAGGGACCATATCCAAGAATTTGCTGCTGAACACAATATAATTAGCAGTAATCAGCTAATTATAGCAGGGGTTTACGAAAGGTTGTTCTTGCCAAACCAACCTGTTAACCTTCTACGAGGAAGTGAGCTGCCATCTGGACCAAGGTAGGCCGGTGGATGTGGTGTATCTGAATTTTGCAAAAGCATTTGATACAGCCCCCCACAAATGCTTAATTTCCAAGCTGAGGTCTGTAGGCATGGACCAGAAGGTTTGTTCTTGGATAGAAAACTGGCTACGAGGACGTGTCCAAGGTGTTATGATAAATAATGTATACTCAGAATGGTCCAGATTGGTTAGTGGGGTACCCCAAGGCTCTGTCCTGGGACCAATTCTGTTTAATTTACTTATATAGAGGGTGGGATAAATAGCACGATCTCAGTGTTTGCTGACGACACAAAAATATGTAGGGAAATAACAACGCAGCAGAATATAGACACTTTACAAGAGGACCTGAATAAATTATTGGCGTGGGCTACTGCATGGCAAATTAAGTTTAACATTGAAAAATGTAAGGTAATGCACTTGGGGGGTAAAAATATAAATGCAAGTTACTATTTAGGGGGAAAACCCCTAGGGGCTTCCAGGATGGAGAAGGATCTAGGGGTTCTAGTAGAAGACAGACTGAACAATAGCATGCAGTGTCAAGCTGCGGCTACCAAAGCCAGTTGAATATTAGCATGCATTAAAAAGGGAATTTACTTCAGATTTAAAACGATAATTCTGCCACTTTATAAAACTCTGGTTTGGCCGCATCTGGATTATTCCGTCCAGTTCTGGTCACCAATCCTCAGAAAGGATGTCCTGGAGAGAGTCCAGAGAAGGGCAACTAAATTAATATGGGGACTGGAGGACCTCAATTATGAGGAATGACTACAAGCACTAAATTTATTCTCCATGGAGAAGAGACGCTTGAGAAGAGCTATAATAGCGATACACAAATATCTCAACAGTGATCTCAGCGTAGGGAGGAAACTTTTCAGTCCCACGGAGTTTAAAAAGACACGGGGCCACACGATGAGACTGGAAGAGAAGCGGTTTAACCTTAAGCTGCGTAGGGGGGTTTTCACTGTCAGGGTGGAAAGGCTGTTGGACTGGCTTTCCCCAAATTGGTGGTGTCGGCAGGCAATATTGATTGTTTTAAAAGACATCTTAGTGAAAACAATATACAGAGATATGGGAAATGATTTTTCTACACCCACACGGGTTGAACTGTTGTCTTTATTCAACCTTACCAACTACTGTATGTAACTATATGTATGGAAGGATTAGGACTACTGTCAAGTTTTTGTTTGTTTTTTGCCACTTGTGTTTCATTAAAGCAGAACTGAAGGCATTTATCTGTATTGAATTGTATTGTAACTGTACTGCCTGCCCTCGTGTTGTAAAGCGCGGTGCAAAATGTTGGCTCTATATAAATCCTGTATCATATTAATAATAATTTAACAAAAGATAATGAGCAGGCAGGCTTTTTTTTACATAAGACATGCAGTGTCTCTATGCAATAAAATGCCCCTTCCTGCCTGCTCAGAGTTTTCTGTGGCATGTGTGCAGCTCAGCTTACATCTCTAGCACGTTTCCTGTGTGCCGGGATGACTGACTCTAGCACATGTGCAGGATTAATAGCATTGCGCGCCGGCCAATGGAGGTGCCAAAAGATCGGCATCCGAGGAGAAGGTGCCAGGGCCACCAAGGGACCTGGACCGTTAGAGAAGAGGTAAGTTTCCCTTCATTTTCTGTCCTGTAATCTCAGCAGGCAAGTTATGCCCTGTACACACGGTCGGATTTTCCGATGGAAAATGTGTGATAGGACCTTGTTGTCGGAAATTCCGACCGTGTGTAGGCTCCATCACACATTTTCCATCGGATTTTCCGACACACAAAGTTTGAGAGCAAGCTATAAAATTTTTCCGACAACAAAATCCGTTGTCGGAAATTCCGATCGTGTGTACACAAATCCGACGGACAAAGTGCCACGCATGCTCAGAATAAATAAAGAGATGAAAGCTATTGGCCACTGCCCCGTTTATAGTCCCGACGTATGTGTTTTACGTCACCGCGTTCAGAATGAGCGGATTTTCCGACACCTTTGTGTGACCGTGTGTATGCAAGACAAGTTTGAGCCAACATCCGTCGAAAAAAATCCTAGGATTTTGTTGTCGGAATGTCCAATCAATGTCCGACCGTGTGTACAGGGCATAAGAGTATATTTTCCCAATGTGAAGGAAATCCCTTTAGGGTCCCTTTCACACGGGGTGTCCGATCAGGACCACCTGTCAGTTTTTCAGGTGGATCTGATTGGACCCTTTAGTCTCTTCTATGGAGCAGCAGATATCAGCAGACACATGTCCACTGACACCCACCGCCATCCAAATCGATCCTTTCTGCCAAAAACAGAGGAATGGTGGTCCTGTTCCCCATCTGTCCGGTGGATCGGATCGGATGGCATTGGATGGAAGTGAACAGGTGGTCCGTTTCCATCCGATTGCCCCATACAGTGTCTTGAAAAAGTATTCATACCCCTTGACATTTTTCACATTTTGTCATGTAACATCCAAAAATTTAAATGTGTTTTATTGGGATTTTATGTGATAGACTAACAGAAAGTGGCACATAATTGTGAAGTGGAAGGAAAATGATAAATGGTTTTCGAATTATTTACAAATAAATATCTGAAAAGTGTGGTGTGCATTTGTATTCAGTCCCCTTTACTCTGATACCCCTAACTAAAATCTAATTTTAAGAAGAAGTCACCTAATTAGTAAATAGAGTCTACCTGTGTGTAATTTAATCTCAGTATAAATACAGCTGTTCTGTGAAGCCCTCAGAGGTTTGTAAGTGAACAAACAGCATCATAAAGACCAAGGAACACACCAGATAAGTCAGGGATAAAGTTGTGGAGAAGTTTAAAGCAGGGTTAGGTTATAAAAAAATATCCCAAGCTTTGAACATCTCACAGAGCACTGTTCAATCCATCATCCGAAAATGGAAAGAGTATGGCACAACTGCAAACCTACCAAGACATGGCCGTCCACCTAAACTGACAGGCCGGGCAAGGAGAACATTAATCAGAGAAGCAGCCAAGAGGTCCATGGTAACTCTGGAGGAGCTGCAGAGATCCACAGCTCAGGTGGGAGAATCTGTCCACAGGACAACTATTAGTCATGCACTCCACAAATCTGACTTTTATGGAAGAGTGGCAAGAAGAAAGCCATTGGGGCGGCAAAGTGGTGTAGTGGATAGCACTTTCGCCTAGCCGTAAGAAGGGTCGCTGGTTCAAATCCCAACCACAACACTACCTGCCTGGAGTTTGCATGTTCTCCCTGTGCCTGCATGGGTTTCCTCCGGGCACTCCGGTTTCCTCCCACACTCCAAAGACATGCTGGTAGGTTAATTGGATCCTGTCTAAATTGTCCCTAGTATGTATGAATGTGAGTTAGGGACCTTAGATTGTAAGCTCCTTGAGGGTAGGGACTGATGTGAATGTACAATTTATATGTAAAGCGCTGCGTAAATTGACTGTGCTATATAAGTAAATTAAATAAATAAATTGTTGAAAAAAGCCATAAGAAGTCCTGTTTGCAGTTTGTGAGAAGCCACATGGGGGACACAGCAAACATGCAAAAGAAGGTACTCTGGTCAGATGAGACCAAAAGTGAATTTTTTGGCCTAAAAGCAAAACGCTATGTGTGGTGGAAAACAAACACTGCACATCACCCTGAACACACCATCCCCACTGTGAAACATGGTGATGGCAAAATCATGTTGTGGGGATGATTTTCTTCAGCAGGGACAGGGAAGCTGATCAGAGTTTATGGGAAGATGGATGGAGCCAAATACAGGGCAATCTTAGAAGAAAAACTGTTAGTCTGCAAAAGGCTTGAGACTGGGGTGGAGGTTCACCTTCCAGCAGGACAACGACCCTAAACATACAGCCAGAGCTACAATGGAATGGTTTAGATCAAAGTATATTCACGTGTTTGAATGGCCCAGTCAAAGTCCAGACCTAAATTCAATTGAGAATCTGTGGCAAGACTTGAAAATCGCTGTTCACAGACGCTCTCCATCCAATCTGACAGAGCTTGAGCTATTTTGGAAAGAAGAATGAACAAAAATTTCACTCTCTAGAGCTGGTAGAGACATCCCCAAAAAGACCTGAAACTGTAATTGCAGTGAAAGGTGGTTCTACAAAGTATTGACTCAGGGGGGATGAATACAAATGCATGACACACTTTTCACATATTTATTTTAAAAACTTTGGAAACCCATTTATCATTTTCCTTCCATTTCACAATTATGTGCCACTTTGTGTTGGTCTATCACATTAAAAAACAATAAAATACATTTTACAAAAATACATAAAATACATTTTGACAAAGTGTGAAAAATTTCAAGTATGAATACTTTTTTTTAGGGCACTCTAGAGAGCGGGACTGTGTCCGTGTCTGCTCTTCATAACGGACACAGACACACGGTGTCCCCATTGGAAGATTGCCTTCTATTCCTGTTCTGCAATTTTGGATTAACCCTTTCACTGCTGTTAGGTGCAGTTCTCAACTGAATTGCCTCTAGTTTATATTGCTTTGCCAAATTTAGCTCTATTAAAGAAGTAAGACACAGAATTAGAAAGTTTCTGTATATCATTTCCGAGCCTTAAAGGTCCCGTACTGTCTGAACTTAACTGCTTTATTGGGGCCTTTTATAGACTGGTTACAGAATCACATATTTCAGCAAATTTCCATATGAGGTAACAAGCAGTATATTTCAACATACATCTGGAAAAACTTAAGCTAGTCTTGCAACATATGCTGACACGCACACATTATACAGAAAAATGAAAAACAACTTAAGTAGAACTCTAGGCCATTATTTCCAACCTTATCAATTTCCCCCTTTGACATCATCCCCTCCACGATTCTGGGTCCTTGCAAACAAATGAACAGCCGATACTTCAAAGAGTACTATCCCTGACCGCGGGTTGTCAGAGGAGGATAAGTCTTCTCTATTTACCCTCATCCCTCAAATCCATACCTGCATCTTATAAGCAAAGACTTAAGACTTAATCTTCCTATATAAGCAACAGTTTATCACAGTAAGCAGTACAAAAGCTAAAATTAGAATAAGTATCGGATTGAGCATCCAATTAAAAATTGCCGTAGCAGTGGGTGACCATCCAGCAAATACATCATACCAATGATGTGTTGTTTCATCTCTTATTTGTGAGGATAAATGTATTCATTTCCCTTTATCTATAACCGTAGATATTAGATTATTTTGAAGGGTATGTTCTTGTGTCTCTATGTGTTTTCTAAGTATTTCGGACTCATTTAAGATTTGCCGTAAGGGCTCTAATGATATTATAAAAGGAGTAGTATCAGTAAGATTATCTACCGTCCATTCTAGATTAAATATTCTATGTGCATCTGGTTCAAAAAGGAAAGTGTCATTTTGCCATTTAAGCATTTTAACATTCTTTACGCATCCTGAAAAAGGGGCCGTTTTATTTAAACTTTCCATAGTTTCCTGATCATTTGTGACTAAACAAATATGTTGTGGTCCTATCTCCATAAATCTGTTTCCTACACCTACTGGTAACCTCTGAAACTTACATATGTTAGATTGATGTTTCAATAAGCAAGGTTCATAGACTGGAGAACTTCTTCCACAGACTATTCCCTTATTAGTTTTAGCACATAGACTTAGATCATGAGTCATGTTTTGTGTATCTACATAGTGTCCATAAATCTCAGGATACCAAAATTCAGGTAGATCCTTTCCTATCAGGAGTGGCATCACTATTATCTTACACATTACCTGGACCTCCTCCACTTTGTATACATCAAACCTTCCAGCACACCATCTTTCCTCACATTCAACTTCTTTTCCTGGTACTTCAAACCATGTACTTTCTAAATTTAAACCCTTGAAATAGTTCATCCAAGTGCGATAATTCCCTAATCGTAGCTCATCTCGAGCTCCATTAATTTGAATGTGATAAGATAGTGTAGAAAAAGCACATTGAGTAATGTTTATAAACTCCTGATTTTCTTTCCACAACTCCAGACTGGCTAGTGCTGTGTGATTAACCATAATATTGAGATATTTAGTTAATTGTACCTGACTAATTTGTGTTTTGAATGTTGTAGGTAACCATTTGCTTGTAATTATTAAACTATCAGCTATGTGACTTCCTGCACGTTTCCACTTATTTTGTATCATTTCCATCTGTATCCCATTCATTATTCCCATTCCAGTTCCTGCAGCTCCCATAACTGTATCATACCATTCTCGGCGATACCTACATTCTGGTAGCTGGGGAAAAGTTACATTAAATTTGATTTTTGTTTTCTGTTGTGATACCGAAACATTTATGCAAGATCTAGGAATAGGAGTTAATACAGAGGATTCGAAGATGGTGGGTATAGCGACTTCTATCTTTATATTGAAACCATAATGTTGCCATTGTATATATCCTCCTGTTGTGTTTTCCCATTTCCTTACTGGTACAAAATACCATGCTGTACAAATATAAGTTGCAGATTGATTGGTACTAAGAGGACCTATTAGATTGAATTGCCCACTTCCCCTTGCTGGTCTAGGACCTTTTCCCTTCTGTGCTATCTCGTATTCTTTTGAATTCGGAGTTCTAAGTAACTGTAGTAATTTGTCTTTTACTTCTCTCCATGTTTCAGATGGACCTAACTTATGACATTTATGCGGTGTGTTATTAAAGGGCCATGTTAAATTGTCCCTCCAATGGAAAGTTATGTTTACTTGTGCTTGTGATTTAGCTTTTATCCACACTACTGGTGATTCCATATTCTGCATCATGTAAAAAGGACCCTCCTGTCCTGACACCGTGAAATTTCCTACCGTATACCATTCGTAGTAAGGATATTGTGTTATACTCTTATCCTGATTTACCCATCTAAGATCAGTACTATTTTCATGAACTGTTACATTGATACCGGGAGTCCATGTATAAACAAACATTTGAAAACATTCAAGCACTATTATCATAGTTAGAAGGATCTTCATTCTGTTTCTCTCGGTTCAAGACTCTTTTTGCAGTGTGATGCGTGGATCCAGGATGCTTTTCCTTCCAATTTCACTGAAGTGGCTGTGGTCAGAAGCACTTGATAAGGACCTACAAATCTAGGTTCCAATGTCTTTCTGGTGTGTTTCTTAACATATACATAATCTCCTGGTAGCAGTGTATGTGTACCTGCTATTGAGTTAGGGTCTGGAAGAGAAGAATACACACTTTTGTGGATCTTAGTTAGACGTTGTTGTAATTGTATCACATATGCAGTCAAACTATCACATTGCAATTGCATACTCTGTGGAAAGTATAGACCTAATCTAGGTGCATTCCCAAAAAGTATTTCATATGGGGACAATCCTGTTTTCCCTGTTGGAGTGTATCTTATGGAGAACAAAGCCAAAGGCAGGCATTCTGGCCATGGCTTGTTTAACTCTTGCATGGCTTTTTGTATTTTCAACTTTATTGTCCCATTTACTCTTTCCACTGATCCTGAACTCTGTGGGTGGTAAGGGGTGTGGAAACTTTGTTGAACCCCTAACATGGTCATCACATTCTGCATGATTTCTCCTGTAAAGTGTGTCCCCCTATCTGATTCTATAGTTTCAGGAAGACCAAACCTAGGTATTAACTCAGTGATCAGTTTCTTGGCTGTGGCTTTTGCTGTGGCTGATTTTACTGGATAGCTTTCGGGCCAACCTGAGAATAAATCGATACACACGAGGACAAATTCAAAGGGGCCGCTCTTAGGCATTTGTATGTAGTCAATTTGCAGTCTCTGGAAGGGGTATTGGGCCCGAACCTGGTGTTTTCATGGGGTTTTTACTCTCTGTCCTGGGTTATTCAGGAGACAGATTTGGCAGGCTGCACAGTAGTTTCTTGCAGTACTACTGAATCCAGGGGCGAGCCATCCTTGGTTCACAATCCTATACATGGAATTGGAACTGACGTGTGTGGGTAGGTGAACTGCCGCTGCCATTGCTGGGTACAGAGAGGCAGGTAGGCATACTTTGCCTCCTTCCCTCCATACATTGTCAAGGTCTGGTGCTGCTCCCATCCTGACCCACTTATCTTTCTCGCTCTCCCCTGCTTGCTCCTGTAATTTATTCAGCTGCTGCCATGTTGGTTCTGGGATACTCACCTCTACCGCTGCTAAGGTCTCAGGGCTTCCTTCCCCTAGAGCTGCCTGTTTTGCAGTCAAATCTGCAAATGCATTTCCTTTTGCCTCAATTGTTTTTGCGCTCGTGTGTGCCGCTATCTTCATAATGGCCACTCGTTTAACCTTTTGAAGATTGTTCAGGACTCTCTTAATCCCTTCTCCATGTTTTACAGGTGTACCTGCTGCTGTCAGATAACCTCTAGCCCTCCATATGTGGCCATAATCATGCGCTACACCATAAGCGTAGGCAGAGTCAGTGTAAATATTCCCTTCTCATCCTTTTAAGTATTCTAGGGCTTGTTCTAAAGCTTTTAATTCTGCTTCTTGTGCTGACATGTGGGCTGGTAAGGGCTGTGCTTCAATCACCTGTGTATCAGTCACTACAGCATACCCTGTGTGATATTTACCCTTGTCATCAGCAAACCTACTGCCATCTATATACAAAGTGTGCTCAGCGTTTAAGATTGGTGTATCTGTAACATGTGGGAATCCCATTGTCTCCTGTTCCATGAGCTGAAAACAATCGTGCTCATCTATCTCTTTAAACAGAAGGGTGTCAGTTTCCTCATCTCCTTCCTTATTAGCACTATTATTCCCCCTTGCCAAATCTGGTGACTGAAGAGGCAAAAAGGTGGCCAAATTTAAGGTTGTACAGCGCTGAAAAGTGACATTTGGAGGTAAAAGTAAAGTACACTGTAACCTCAATTGCCTAGCCATTGAAATGTGTTTGGGCTGTACTTGAGACAAGATTGCATGTATGTCATGTGTGGTGTGCACTACAACTGGATTGTCTAGAACAATCTCTGATGACTTATCTAAGATTATCGACACCGCTGCTACCGCCCGTACACAGGACGGTGGACCTCTGTACACTGGATCTAATGCTGCTGAAAAGTAAGCAATGGGTCTTTGTTTTACATGTGCCTGTGTCAAAACACCTGTGGCGTGTCCAGTGATTTCAGCAATGCACAAATGAAATGTCTTGGTGTAATCTGGAATACCAATAGCTGGGGCAGAAATCAATAACCTTTTCAAAGTGACAAACGACTCATAAGCTACTTCTGTAAGCACATACGGTACAATTTTCAAACAATCGTATAATGGCTGCATCAAAGCGCTAGCGTGTGGTATCCATTGTCTACAATATGACACAATACCTAAAAACATACGCAATTGTTTGAAATTCCGTGGGGGTAACATTCCCTTTATCACTTGAACCCTCTCCTCAGTGAGATGTCTTGTACCCTGTGATATACAATGTCCCAAAAAGATAACTTTTTTCTGACACACTTGCAACTTTTTCTTATTAACCTTGCAACCTTTTTCTGCCAAAAATCGCAACAAATTAAGGGTGGTAGCCAAACAAGTTTCCTTGTCCGGGCAGCATAACAATAAATCATCCACATATTGTAACAACACACAGGAATCTGGTGGTACCCATTCTCCCAACACCGTTTGCAATGCTTGCGAATACAAGGTAGGTGAATGCGCCATACCCTGAGGTAGGCGTGTCCAGGTTAGTTGTCGATTTTTGAGGGAAAATGCGAACCACGGTTGGCATTCTTCCGCAAGCGGGACGGAAAAGAAAGCGTTGGCCAAATCTATAACCGTAAAGTACATACTGGTTGATGGTATTTGTGACAGTAACGTATGTGGATTGGGTACTAAAGGTGTCATCGGGGCTAGTATTTTGTTGACCGCTCTGAGGTCTTGGACCATTCTGTACTTAACCGGATTACCGGCTACTGTTTTCTTTTTAACCGGATACAAAGGAGTATTCGCCGGTGATTTTACCTCTTTTAGAGCTCCACTTTTTAACACGGATTGGACCTGCATTTCTATGGCCGCCTCTTGGGGTGCACTGAGTGGATACGGTTTTTGTTGGGGAAGCACTGCTCCTGGAATCAGCTGTAGGGTAACCGGAGGTATGGGCAAAAGTCCAACATCAGCTGGATGTTTCTCCCATAGTTCTTCCGGAAGGGATGACAAGATCTGATCCAAATCTGGAGAAGATGGACCGGACAGTTCCGATTCCTCCTCCAGGTATTGTATCAGGTTACACATCTCCATGTGTTCTTGATTATCCCCTATAGCTAAGGTGACAGTACCATCTGGGTGATAGGTAATGTTAACTCCTATTTTCTGCAAAATGTCAGCTCCTAGCAAATTAGTGGGGGCTCCTCTAGATACCAGAAAACGTGAAAGGAACATGTGGTTCCCTATTTTAACTTTTAGAGGTTTTGTCAGCGGGGCGTCGGCTAAAATGCCATCATATCCAGTTATCAATATAGTGTCAGGTGATTCTTGCTCAGGAAGTAGTTCAGAATCAGAAAGTAACGAGCGTGAAGCTCCTGTGTCAACTAAACAAGAAATTTTCTTATTACCAACCGTTATAGTGGTCTTAAGCATCTTTGTTTTGGATCTTTCTAAAACCGGGGCGAGTCATGCCTGTGGATCATCTCCCTGTCGCCTTATGTCACCATTATTGTTATTGCCCCTGGGCTGGTTTCTTCTCTGATTAACTGGAGAATCAACACCTTCCTCTCCTTCATCCCTTATTCTTTTCCTGCAGTGGCGTCTGATGTGACCAATCTTGTTACAGTAGTAACAGGTAAGGGGTTTGCGAGAGGAACCTCTACCTTGCTCTTGGGGACCCACAATCGCATTGATTGCATGATGTTTCCTCCCTTTGGTTTCTGCTAAGTCCGCCTCTATGCCTTGTGCCTTCTGTAACAACGACCCTCTATCTCTAATTGCCCTCCACTCTGGTGTGCAGGCTTTCAGTCTTTCACTTATCTGTGGATTTTATCCTTCCATAAACTGTCTATTGAAGGCTCGGATCGTGACTGGCAGAGCCAAATCCAATCCCTCATCTGCCATCATACTTTCCATAGATAAGTAAAATTCCGATACAGTCTGTCCTGGCATTTGTTTCATGGGTGATATTGACCCCCTCTCCTGTTGTTTTGCCTGGCAGAAAGCTTCTAATCTAACAATAAAAGGGGCCCTTGAGTCTATGTGTCTGACGTGTCCTGCCTCTAGATTGCCATCCCCGTCAGCTCGGTCTGCAGGTCGGTGCGGACCTATTTCAGTCATAAACTGGTTAAACAGGGTCAGAGTCATTTTATGTCTGCATAAATCCTCCCCATCCTGCCAGGTTGCTTCATGTGTATTCATTAACTGTGTCACAAATCTACAGAAAGCAGCTGGCTTTGCTACCGGGTCTGGGGCGCTCTGTATTAATGCCATAAGAGTGTCTGCTGACCAAGGCTTCCAAGTCCTTATTTGCATCCTACGAGTAATAGTAGGTGGGGCGTGTGGATGGGCTACTTGTCCAAATTCTGGATTATTTACCTGTACAATGCGTGTATCAGTGCGTACGGGGGCTACAGTTTCTGAATGAGGTTTTTGTGCCCCACAATGCACACATTCTATTGCCCATTCTGGGTTCTGTGTTCCACAAACCTGACAAACCCATCCTCTCCCCTCAAGTACAGGATATAACCCTGGCTTATGCGAATTTTGCTCTATGTCAGTGTATGGGGGTGGGATGGTTGAACTAAGATTATTTAAAGTTTCAACATGTTTTGTTCTTCTATCTTTCATATCCCAACCATCACAATCTGGATTATATTTCCACCCCTCTTCTTTCGCTCTATTTGAGACCTTAATTAAGCATTGAACCTGACGCATCCATTGCTTCTCTAACACCTCTCCTTGTCTGTCCCTTTTTATTTCACTCCATACATCCGGGTTTAAACCCGCTGCTCCTTTCACCTTAAATTTACGAAGGACATCCTTTAAGTCCCGCGCTTCATCTTTCCCATAGATGTTTTTAATTATCTGTGGCACCGTATAATGCGCCACAATTCCCTGACGGGGTTTCGTGTTCTGCTGGCCCATTCTGACAGTCCGTGCCTAGGTAGCGTGTGGGACACTTAGTGTACAATACAAAATACTAAAAAAGCTACACTAGTTCCTCGTTGCCTTTCTCCTAGGGTGCCAGAATACTAAAAACCTCTCCAGGATGAGATTTCTGAAATCAAATTACTTTATATGCTAGCCAACTGACAAATATTATGACCAGACTGAAAGCTACAACATATACAAGCATTCCTTTAAGTGACCAGGTATCCGACTAGATCTCCGGGCTTTATGGAGACCTTATTCCCCCCCGTATCTGGGATCCCTCTCATACACTCTTATCCCTGCTTTATGGAGCAGACAGGGCTTATACTCTCAACCCGTCTATGGTTTATGAGTTAGATGTGAGGTTAAGCATAAGCGTCAGACCCCCAAAACTCATGTGAGGTAAGGGCGCATTCCGTTGCTTAGTTCGGCAATCCCCTTCTAACTCATACCATCCTTGACAAGGCTCATTCACTTTCTCAACAAGACAGACAGACAACAAACAACAAATAATTCCAGCAATATAAACCAAAATATGCAGTAATTCTAGACTCACCACTACAGAGGCTGGTGTTTTAAAACCAGGAGAACCGTAACTGACAGAACGGATAGGCACAAATCAGGGGAGCACAGAATATAAGAAAAATAAAGCTTTTTCTTACCTGGCCAGGTTTTCAATCTGTGGTTCCCGGAATGCCTGTCCTTTTGTTCCGTCAGTACTCATTCATCCACCTCTTGAAGTATCATCGGTGTGTCCCTATTTTCGGGCGCCAGAAATGTTAGGTGCAGTTCTCAACTGAATTGCCTCTAGTTTATATTGCTTTGCCAAATTTAGCTCTATTAAAGAAGTAAGACACAGAATCAGAAAGTTTCTGTATATCAGTTCCGAGCCTTAAAGGTCCCGTACTGTCTGAACTTAACTGCTTTATTGGGGCCTTTTATAGACTGGTTACAGAATCACATATTTCAGCAAATTTCCATATAAGGTAACAAGCAGTATATTTCAACATACATCTGGAAAAACTTAAGCTAGTCTTGCAACATATGCTGACACGCACACATTATACAGAAAAATGAAAAACAACTTAAGTAGAACTCTAGGCCATAATTTCCAACCTTATCACTGCTAAGTTCGTACACTGTACAGACCTACAAAAGGGCCTGCAGATGGCCAGGTCAGTACAGCATACGGTTCTTCATTCAGTATTAATTCGCTATTGTCCCAAGTGGGTGGGTTCAGGGTGCAATGCTCTGCGCCTCGAGCCCAATCTTTTTCAAGCCAATTAGAGCCTCAGGCTCTAATCATGTGGCTCAAAAAAAAGAACTGTATGAATCCGGCACCCCTGCACCCCTAATGGACTGGCCGCTCTTGGTAAGACCCTTTTCACGTGGAACAGACTCTGCCAAGCAGATCCGCCTGCTCAGCGGGGGATATGTCTGCTGTTCCCCACTGAGCAGGCGGATGACAGGTCCTTGTCCGCTCCACCGATGCAGAGAGGACACGGACACAGCCCTCTGTTCTCTATGGGGCGATCAGATGGAAACAGACCGCTTGTCCATTTCCATCGGATGCCATCCGATCTGCTAGATGGATGGAGTATGGAATGCCCATCCATCCATTTATAGCAGACTGGATCGGATGCAGGCAGGTGTAAACAAACACGTCCATTTACATCAGTGTCTCTATAGAGAACAATGGGTGGTCCGATTGGGCCCGTCTGAAAAATGGACAGGCAGACCCAATCGGTGTGCTTGTGTAAAATGGCCTAAGGCCTTGTTCACCCAGGGCATACACAGCGTACCTTTACAGGGATGCACAGGTGTTTGGTGCATCTCTGTGCAGACAGTACCATTGATGTCATTTGGGATGTAGCAACTGCACAAACAGAGCCGTTGCTCCCAATTTTACATCCATGTAGTCCGCATGCATGTCCCTGAGCTCACACTGTCTGCGTTCAGGGTCATGTACCCACACGGATTTCAGATTGGGAACAGCAGCTATGCCTGTGCAACCGTTGCATCCCAACTGACATAAATGGAACCACCTGTGCATCTCTGTGCGGGTAAACATGGCCCGCCATGGGCATTCTCATTAGTATACCACATGTAAACGATGCTTTAGTACTAATTTATCAGGAATTTTGTAAGTTATGTTGTGTTTATGTGCAAGATTAATGATTTTAGTGTATTTTTAGTGAAAATAGCGATATGATGAACATTTGTGCAATTATTGCGAGGCTCAAAAAATCGGTAGCACTTTTTTTTTTATTCTACAGGTCATGTGCTTTTAGAAAATGTCTAGTTTGAGGGGTCTTTTCAAATTCTGAAAGCTGTAAAAAATGAAATCCTTCAGATTTTTAGAGACATTTTTGGGTACGTTCGATTTGCACCATTTTGCAAAAAGACGCAATTTAAAATGTACAAATATTTGTTATTTAATAACTCTATACAGGTTAATATTTTATATTTAGTAAGGATTTAGCAGGAATTTTGTAAAATTAGCTGTATTTTTATCTGCTAATAATGGTTTAAGTGTATTTTTTTGTGAATATATTGGTTTGATAAACATTTGCGCGAATACCGCGGGGTCTAAAAAAAATCAGTAGCACCTTCTTTTTATTTTACTGATCGTGTGCTTTCAGAAAATATATGGTTTGGGGGGGGGGGGGGGGGGGATTTCACAATTGCTATAAGTGAAAAATAAAAAAGCAAAAGGAAAATTGCAAAAATGGTCTGGCCACCTGAGTGTACAAAATGGACAATGTACAAAAGGGCCTGGCAGCGAAAGGGTTAAACCTTGCTTTCATTTGTTGAGACAATGGTGATCAGGACAATTGGAGAGAGTAAATCTTCCTACAGAGAAACAGACAGCAACAAAAACCTAAAAGTGGCAATGTACAGCAGCACTTCACCATTAACCAACAGTATAAGGCTATGCTACAATGCTGAACGATGTAACACTTTGTCCCTTTTGTGGTGACCCAGGACTTTTTAAATTCTAGCAAAGCTCTTAAAAGGAAAAGAATACTAAACATAAAAAAAAAACCAACAAAAAATTGTCACGAGATATAAAAATGCACAACCACTTTACTATATAGTGTAGATTGTCACATTTGTTTTGCTGGAAAATAAAGAAACAAATTCCCCGTTAATACTCGTATTTTTTCTGTATGTGACTGCTGACATGATGGAGTGGCTACATTTTATAATTTTGAATTATAAACTCGACTTTGCTGTGTTCCAGGCTGGAAACGAGCTGCAGCAGCGTCAATGACCTGATGGTTGATTCCGGTAAAGCGAGTGACGTGTCGGTGTGCAGCTGGCCGATGGAACCGATTCACTGGACTCCCTTCCCTATATTGCACCAGCTGTCTCTACAGTCTCCAGTAAGTGGAGCCCCATAGGGGTTATGCTTGGTACCTATGGTCTAATCTGTGAGTGTAGCCTGAAAATGCTTCTTACTGCTATCAAACTCAAAAGGTCAAAAATTATTCTTCAATATGGGAAAACGTTTTACGTCTAATGCCCTGTACACACAATCGGATTTTCCGACGGAAAATGTGTGATAGGACCTTGTTGTCGGAAATTCCGACCGTGTGTAGGCTCCATCACACATTTTCCATCGGATTTTCCGACACACAAAGTTTGAGAGCAGGATATAAAATTTTCCAACAACAAAATCTGTTGTCGGAAATTCCGATTGTGTGTACACAAATCCGATGGACAAATGTGCCACGCATGCTCAGAATAAATAAAGAGATGAAAGTTATTGGCCACTGCCCCGTTTATAGTCCCGACGTACGTGTTTTACGTCACCGCGTTCAGAACGATCGGATTTTCCAACAACTTTGTGTGACCATGTGTATGCAAGACAAGTTTGAGCCAACATCCGTCGGAAAAAATCCTAGGATTTTGTTGTCAGAATGTCCGATCAATATCCGACCGTGTGTACGGGGCATAAGGCAACACATTGCGGTATTCTTTCCATAAAGTGAACCCGTGCTTTGCCCATTCTAGACAAAGTAACAGGTTCACTTTAGTAAAGGTTCAGTTTAGTAAAGAAAAAAATAATAATAATAAAAAAAATAATAATTTTTTTGACTTTGCCTTTGTAACTACTGTTGTTTGTTGTGTAAGTGGTTGCAAAAGAGTAATGCATTATCTTATTGTTGGACTGTAATGTTATTTGTTTACTACAATAAACATTTTCCCAATATAAAAAGAAAAAAAAAACAAACAAAAAAAAAACACAGCAGAAGGGAGAATACTTATATTTAAAAGAAAAGTGTGGGATTTCAAAATAACAAACATACATACTCACCTAAATGGATGCAGCATCAGTGTGGTGCTGCATCTGTCCCTGCCACCTCCAAGACCGAGAACTGAGCGATCAAAGACCACTGATCTCTCAGTTCTCGCTTTTCATTGAGCAGAGAGCTGATGACTGTCAATCACCGACTCTCTGCTCTGCGTCTCTAGCGCTCATTGGAGTTCCAGGCTGTGGAGGGGGTGGGAGCAGCTGGCTCTCGGCAGCAATGCTGAGAGACTGAGCCAGCTTCCACTCCAGGCATCTGGGTGAATCCAGACATTAAAGTCAAGATCCTTCCAGAGTCTGAACTGGCTAAATGACCTCAGCCAACAACGGACTTTAGCCTGCTGTTGGCTGAATAAGGATGGCAGGAGTGAAGAACTAAGTGCGAAGAAGAGGCTGTGGAAAAGGCAGGCTTAGTTGGCTCTCTTGATAACTGCCTGTCACAGGTCCAGTGCTGGCATTAACCCTGCAGAACCGGAAGCTTAGGGCTGAGAGGTATGGGGGGGGGGGGGGGGTCTGGGGACTGCTCTGTGACAGCCGAGGTTGGCCCTGCACTGTTGCTTGTGTCATGCTCCTTCATATCCAGAAATACTGGGTATGTCTTTCGGCTGTTGGCATTAAACAGGGCTGCGGGGACAAAAAAGAAAGGTAAATGTATGCTGGGGAGGGTAGGAAGATTAATCCAAACCCGTTGCTTTGCCCTGAATGAGCAAGGGCAGAAAGAGCAGGTATGCTTTACAGAGAATGTTTAGTGGTGTTTTTTATATGTGTTGTCTTTCTTTGTTATGCCCAGGACAAAAAAAAAAGTTTTACATTTCTTTTAAGTGTGTAAATATTGCATAATATTATGCAAAAAAAATAAAAAATTCTGCCAGCAAGTGGAGCTGTTGTAAATAGCCTGTTTATAGAGTTCAGTAGCTCAAGGCACACATGTTTTATAAGTGTCCTTCATATTCCCCCTCCCTCTTGTGTCAGTGGCCTTTTGTGTGCGTCAAAACTGCTGCAAGTTGATGAAAATGCAAACAGTTTGACAAACGTCCATGCAAGCTTAGGAGAAGGTCAAATGCACTTGTCGGTAAATTCCGAATGATCTCATTAGAGTCACAAACTGATGTCAATTGCAAGCTGAATACATCTGAAAGCAAACTGCATTTGCTCATTAATGCAAGTCCAAAGTGCATAAATAGATTTTAAGGGGTGGATTTGCTAAATCTGGAGAGTGCAAACTCTGGTGCAGCTGTGCATAGTAACCAATCAGCTTCCAGGTTTTATTGTCAAAACCTAATTGAACAAGCTGAAGTTTGAAGCTGATTGGGTTCCATGCACAGCTGCGCCAGATTTTGCACTCTCTAGTTTTAGTAAATGAAACCTTGGATGGAACCCTAGGGGTTAAATCAGTTTAAGGCTGCTTTCACACTGGGGCGGGCGTTGACAGTAAAACGCTGCTAGTTTTAGCAGCGCTTTACCGTCGTTTTAGCAGCGCTATTCGGCCGCTTTTAACCTCCGGCCAACTAAGGGTTAAATTCACCTGTGTAGCACTGCTGCCAAAGCGTTATGCAGGCGCTTAGGCAGCGGTGCCCATTCATTTCAGTGGGCAGGAGCGGTGGAGGAGTGGTGTATACACTGCTCCTCCACCACCCGAAAGATGCTGCTTGCAGGACTTTTTCTAATGTCCTGCAAGCGCACCGCTCCAGTGTGAAAGCACTCGGGCTTTCACACTGGGGATGCAGGGGTGTCATTTTTCAGGCGCTTTACAGGCACTATTATTTTTAGCTCAAAAGCGCCTGAAAAATGCTCCAGTGTGAAAGGGATTACTACTGCTGTGCTTTCTCAACTTAATCCAGTGCTCTGGGAATCCTTTGTCATTTATGTCCATTTGTAAAATAAAGATGGCATACAGCACATGGGCAGCACAACTAACTGTAGAAAAGGGGGCAATCAGTAGTAAACTTTTCTGCAAGGTGTTGGAAAATGTGCATGCCTGTTAATAAATGCCTCCAATGGTTATTAGCCTTGACCTAGCTGCCCCCTACATAGCCTAATCAACATAAGCAGTGCTTAAAGCAAACAAACAAAAACAAAAATCCCATCCAAGATACCCTCCCAATGCCTTATCTTTACTACGGTTCTCAAAAAGTCTGGGATTTTCAGGTATGTAAAAAGCATATGACACCTGCCTCCCCACAATGTAATGCTTGGGACTTGAATGACCAATCAGCAGGCACAAGCACTGTCACATATGGGGGGGGGGGGGGTTGTGTTTCAGACCACCCACTCTGTATAACTATAAATGATGGAATAAGGCAACTGGACTAATGTATTCTCTTTTATTCTAGTTCCACGCACGCAGGCCCCACTCTTATTTCGAGGGAATGGAGCTGGTTAACACAGAGCGGAGCTGGACGGCATAGACCCACAAATGAGATGAGATTTTGGGAAGGGCTCGTGAGAATATCTAAGACTGTGATGGTGGTGCATATAAACGGCACATTCTGACCACTTTCTTCACACTGTGCCGACCCTGCAACACAACCAGATATAGCAACAATGCTAAGTACAAGGACTAAAGACTTCAGATGATCAAGTACTGTGAAAAGCTGAGGTCATAGCAATGGACTGTGAGATCCTGAACTGTATAGACAATACCAGGATTCACACGTGGGGGAAAGAACACTGGATGAATTATGTTCTGCGTGTAGCACTTATTGTGGTGTCCATCATGTGATTGCTCAAACACCCATACTGACTGTTACAGACATATATCATGTCACAACCATACAGTGAATTCATACACTCCTGTCTTGAACATCCTTGCAATAGATAAAACAATTAGGATAACACGAATACTGAAGCGTTTCTTGGCACTTATACAGGGCAGCCTAACGTGTCCTGGAAAATTTCACAAGACAGACAAGTCTGTTCATTCTTGTAGAACAAAAATGTAAATGTAGAACAAAGCCAGTGCCAAAAGGTTTAGGGGTGTCAATCTGTATCTGATTGATTAAACATCTGCTATCCTAGTCTCTGAGCCTCCATGAGTTAGTCAGGGATATACAAAGGAAACCTGCCATGAAGGAAATCCAGGGGTCACCATCGTTGATCAGCTGAGGTTTAGTTGCCTGCCTGACAGTTTTCCATACCAGCAGATGAGCATAAAAGCCAGGAAAATAGCATTTTCTGTATCAGCATTGGCTGCCCTCCTACACTGAAAAATGTGGACACCTTCCCAAATGGTTGAGGTCAGATGTTTCTGATTTTAACTAGGTCCCCAAAAAAGTTGCATTCAAGGCATGCTGTGATTGCCAACTGTCACGGGTGCTTGTGCTCTCAACCAATCTGTCAAGCCATCAAATGGCTTGTGTCCTAATTAGATGTGCAGCACCACATGGCAACTGCAGATCAAACAGAGGCTAAGATGGCAGCTTCCTTGGCTGTAAAAGGATAGGAACGTTTAGTTCTGCTTTAAGATACAAATATATTTTATAATTCTAGCAGTGTTCAATAAATACAGTTGACAACTGCAAGGTAAGGTGCTTTAAAAGCATACAGTTTCAACAATTCAATCTCTGCCTGTCATGTCAACAAAAGCATAGCAATTGGGATTTAAGTGCAATAAAGGGGGGGAAAAAAAACAATGATGTTCATTTTTAAACAAGAGAAGAGAAGAAAAAAAAAAAAGCTGAATAAATGAACTACCAGTCTGTTTCCATTAGGACAGTGGTCTTCAAACTGTGGCCCTTTGCATGTTTTTATCCAGGCCTTAAAGCATTATTCACCCCCTCCTCCCCTGTCAGCAACTGTGGGGCATAGTTTCCGCCACTGACACCAACAATGGGGCACTATTCTTCCCACTGACACCAGTGATGGGGCACTGTTCCTCCCACTGACACCAATTATGGAACACTATTACTGATACCAACGATGGGACACTATATCTCCTACTGATACCAAAGATGGGACACTATTACTCCCCCTAATACCAATGATGGCATATTGTTTACTCCCACTGGCGCCAGGACATTTTCTTCCTCCGCTGGCCACAGTCTGCCCCCCTAAAGTTTGAATGACATTAAACTGGCCCTTTATGAAGTTTGGAGATGCCTGCATTAAGAGTTGGCTTTTAGAAAATGGCAGCTAGGAGTCATCAACCATTTGCTCTAGCCATAATAGAACTGACCGTGCACATAGCCAACTCCATAATAACATGAGTTTGGTGTAAGGAACTCTAGTGGCCTGCACAGAGCCCGGACCTCAACCCTACTGAACACCTTTAGGATTATTTAGAACACCCAATGTGAGCCAGATGAACTTATCCAACTCGCAAATGTATTTTTCACCGAATGGGCACAAATTTAAACAGAAACACTCCAAAATCTTGTGGAAAGGCTTCCAGGTGCTTGAAGGCTGTTAAAGCCATTTAGAAGGTAGGAACCCCAAATTAACGCCTTTTGGAAAGGGGCAAGCTCATATTAGGTGTGGTGGTCAGGTGTCCACAAACTTTCCCAGATCAGTGACTCTGATAACACAGCAGGTCAATCAGATTCAATATGAATTTTCTGTGCAGTTTGCTTGGCCGTTGACAATGTGGTAGTCTCCAAAGCTGGTTTTAAAGGAACCTGGAGAAAGACATGGAAGCTTTGTTGACTTCACAAATGAACATGACTGCTTATCGGGTGGCAGGTTTCTTTATGACCAGTGTCATCAAGCCTATGAAAGCCTATGTTGTTCAATGGGTGAAGCACCTTGATCCAAGAATGGTTTGTGAACACTTAGGAGTTATGTGGTTTTCTGCAAAAAATGGTGGCATTCTAAAATGTAATCTGCTATTACATTATCATGATGGTGAGTGGGAAGAATGCTCCTTAAGCCAGCCATAGATGGTTTGAATCTCGGCCATCCCTGCAAATCCTGACGAGATTCAATCCATCTATGGGCAGGCTAAATTGGATCAACTTGGTTACAACCAGCATGTCAAATTTTTACATGCTATTATTGACTGTGGCTATAAAGCTGCTAGCAATAATCACTGTGTTCTTTTGGGAGGGATGGTTCTCCACGCCATCCTCTGCCCCAGCTGGGAGGGAGAACACAGTAGCTCCACAGAAAGAATATTCCTTAGGTTTCTGGTTAGTGGGAAGAATCCCTCTATTACAGATAACTAAAAAGTTCACTGGTAATGGTGGTTACTTATCTGAGAGGCAGAATTTGCTCAAGGAAGTCACAGAAACCTCCAGAGGAACCCTAGTTGATAATGACAAATATACATGATATACATACAGTGGATATAAAAAGTCTACACACCCCTGTTAAAATGTCAGGTTTCTGTGATGTAAAACAATGAGACAAAGATAAATCATTTCAGGACCTTTTTCACCTTTAACCGCTTCAGCCCCGGAAGAATTTACCCCTTGACCAGAGCACTTTTTGCGATTCGGCACTGCGTCGATTTAACTGACAATTGCGCGGTCGTGCGACGTGGCCCTCAAACAAAATTGATGTCCTTTTTTTCCCACAAGTAGAGCTTTCTTTTGGTGATATTTGATCGCCTCTGCGCTTTTTATTTTTTGCGCTATAAACAAAATAAGAGCGATAATTTTGAAAAAAACGCATTATTTTTTACTTTTTGCTTTAATAAATATCCCCCAAAAATATATAAAAAAAACATTTTTTTCCTCAGTTTAGGCCGATACGTATTCTTCTACATATTTTTGGTAAAAAAAAAAAACCGCAATAAGCATTTATTGATTGGTTTGCACAAAAGTTATAGCGTTTACAAAATAGGGGATAGTTTTATGGCATTTTTATTAATAGTTTTTTTTTTTTACTAGTAATGGCGGCGATCAGCGATTTTTATCCTGACTGCGACATTATGGCGGACACGTCGGACATTTTTGACACATTTTTGGGACCATTGTCATTTATACAGCAATCAGTGCTATAAAAATGCACTAATTCCTGTGTAAATGACACTGGCAGTGAAGGGGTTAACCACTAGGGGGCGGGGAGGGGTTAAATCAGTACTAGGGAGTGTTTTCTAACTGTAGGGGGAGGGGCTGTGTGTTTCAGTACACTGATCTCTGCTCCGATGACAGGGAGCAGAGATCCAGTGACACTGTCACTAGGCAGAACCATCTCTCCGTTCATGCTCTCTGTGAGACGATCGCGGGTATCCCCATGGCGATCGAGTCCGTGGGACCTGCGACCGACTCACGGAACTCCCGGCCGGCGCGCACACATTGACACGGCGAGGATTTCAAATGGACGTATATATACGCCCATTTACCCAGCCGTGCCATTCTGCCGACGTACATAGTCATGCGCCGGTCGGGAAGGGGTTAATGTGACCTATAAACTGTACAACTCAATTGAAAAACAAACAAATCTTTTAGGGGGGGGGGGTTAAAAATAAAAAAAACTAAAATAATGTGGTTGCATAAGTGTGCACACCCTCTTATAACTGGGGATGTAGCTGTGTTCAGAATTAAGCAATCACATTCAAACTCATGTTAAATAGGAGTCAGTACACACCTGCCATCATTTAAAGTGTCTTTGATTAACCCCAAATAAAGCTCAGATGTTCTAGTAGGTCTTTCCTGACATTTTCTTAGTCGCATCCTACAGCAAAAGCCATAGTCTGCAGAGAGTGTCCAAAGCATCAGAGGGATCTCATTGTTAAAAGGTATCAGTCAGGAGAAGGGTACAAAAGAATTTCCAAGGCATTTGATATACCATGGAACACCATGAAAACAGTCATCATCAAGTGGAGAAAATATGCCACAACAGTGACATTACCAAGACCTAGACGTCCCTCCAAAATGATGATGAAAAGACGAGAAGAAAAGTGGTCAGGGAGGTTGCCAAGAGACATACAGCAACATTAAAGGAGCTGCAGGAATATCTGGCTGTACTGGCTGTGTGGTACATGTGACAACAATCTCCCATATTCTTCATATGTCTGGGCTATGGGGTAGAGTGGCAAGACGGAAGCCTTTTCTTACGAAGAAAAGCATCCAATCCCGGCTAAATTTTGCAAGAACATATCTGAAGTCTCCCAAAAGCATGTGGAAAAACATGTTATGGTTTGATGAAACCAAGGTTGAATTTTTTGGCCATGATTCCAAAAGATATGTTTGGCGCAAAAACAACACTGCACATCACCAAAAGAACACCATACCCACCGTGAAGCATAGTGGTGGCAGCATCATGCTTTGGGGCTGATTACCTTCAGCTGGAACAGGGGCCTTAGTCAAGGTAGAGGGAATTATGAACAGTTCCAAATACCAGTCAATATTGGCATAAAACCTTCAGGCTTTTGCTAGAAAGCTGAACATGAAGAGGAACTTCATCTTTCAGCATGACAACGACCCAAAGCATACATCCAAATTAACAAAGGAATGGCTTCACCAAAAGAAGATTCAAGTTTTGGAATGGCCCAGCCAGAGCCCAGACCTGAATCCGATTGAAAATCTGTGAGGTGATCTGAAGAGGGCTGTGCACAGGAGATGTCCTCGCAATCTGACAGATTTGGAGTGCAAAGAGGAGTGGGCAAATATTTCCAAATTAAGATGTGCCATGCTGATAGACTCATACCCAAAAAGACTGAGTGCTATAATAAAATCAAAAGGTGCTTCAACAAAGTATTAGTTTAAGGGTGTGCACACTTACGCAACCATATTATTTTATTTTTTTATTTTTACTTCCCTCAACCTAAAAGATTTCAGTTTGTTGTTCAACTGAGTTGTACAGTTTATAGATCACATTAAAGGTGGAAAAAGTTTTGAAATTATTTATCTTTGTCTCATTTTTTTACATCACAGAAACCTGACATTTTAACAGGGGTGTGTAGACTTTTTATATCCATTGTACATATAAAGTAAACACAAATTTTACATTGCATGTCCGATGTTGCTGCCTCAAGGCCTTCAAAGCTTGCGCCTATTAAGGTACTGACTGTTGTATGAGTAAATTCTAGAGGCGAATATTGGGGCATCTGATCCAAAACTCAAAGGAAGTTGGGTCATGAAGCACGACGGTGATTCAGAACACAGGAGTTTATCAACAAAGTCCCAAGCAGAACAAATAACACATTAGAATGGCTAACTCAGAGGCCCAAACTCAAAGACATTGAAATGCTGTAGTATGATCTGAAGCCATTCAAACAACATCCAAAGATATAACCTATAATGTGTTTATTGCACAGAAATGGAATAAAACACATCCTAATGGCTGAACAAGTCTGACTGGCAGCTACAAAAACACATCCCCTAATTACTAAATATAAGCATCTATAAAACTTGTTTTGTGACTTTGTTTATAACTATTTGTTCAGGAAAGACCTGGTGGTATAAAATGTACAGTAGAGCCTTCTGACACTGGTGTATGTAGTGTGGAATAAACAATTCTATTTTATTAGGCTGCATTTGTGCCATAAACCAGTGGTTCTGGGAGTACAGTTGACTCAAGGGAATTAAGGAATTAATCGCACGGCTCCTCTTACTATTCCAAAATAAGGATGAGGAATAATATGTTTTGTGTTTATGATGGATGTGAGACACGGGGACCTTCTGTTTTAAACAGGCTCCACTGTGCATTGCACTGGTTCAGAGGAGGGATGTTTGTATCCTTAAAGAGAACCTGTCACCAACTTAAAAACTGCAGGTAAAAATAGAAAAATCAAAAAAATTGGCATGCAGCATTTTTCCTTTACATAAATGATTCTTGATTCACTTACAATGTTCCTCTGAACTTGCAAGAGAGTTTGACCACCTCATTATAGCCCTTTTCTCTTCTGGGAGAGTCTAATTACTGTCTGTGCTGGCCAGCTCCTCCACTCCTCCCTACATAACCTTTTATGTAGTCATGCAAAGGGGAATACTATAGAGCAGGGGTCTCCAAAATGCGGCCCACAAGCCGGATTTGGCCCTTTGCTTGCCTTTATCCAGCCCTTGAGGCACTTTCCTTCTATCAATATGAGGCACTATTCCTTCCCCTGATGCCAATGATCGGGTACTTTTCCTCCCACTGACACCAGAGATGGGGGTCTATTGCTCCACTGACACAAATTATGGGGCACTATTCTTTCCACCGACACCAATTATGTGGCACTATTCTTTCCACTGACACCATTGATGGGGCACAATCTATTCCTTCCACAACACCAATGATGGGGCATGGTCTATTCCTCCGACACCAATGATGGGGCACTATTCCTCCCACTGATATTAATGATGGGGGACTACTTCTCCCACTGACACCAATGATGGGGCACTGTTCATTCCTCTAACACCAATAATGGAGCACTATTCCTCCCAATGGTGTCATTGTTTTTCTCCCACTAATAACCAAGCTTATGGCATTGTTTACTCCCACTGATGCCAGGGTATTTCTATTCCCACTGGCCACAGTCTGGCCCCCCTAAAGTTTGAAAGGCAGTAAACTGGCCCTTTGTTTTGAATGTTTGGAGACCCCGAAAGAACTGGCGCTGCTGACATCATATCCAAGATGACAACACTCAGCAGTAGTCTAAGGGTTTTTGAATGTCTACACAAGGGAGGCTTTTACAGATAAAAAGAATGCACAAAACACATTAGAAGCACATTAAGCTTTGACATTAAGCCCTCGTTCACACTGAACACGGCTTTGAAATCGTGCAAGTTCATCTGAACCTGCAGTTTCAAAGCCGCATTTCAGTCCGACTTCGGGGGCGACTTGAAATACATCTGTGCGGGTTCATGCACATAGGTCTATTGAAATTGCCAAAAGTAGTGCAGGAACTACTTTTGGAAATCAGTGCGGTGTCGCACCGATAGGGACGCTCCTATTGCCGGCAATAGGTTACGATTTGACATGCGATTTGACCTGTTAAATCGTGCCGATGTGAACAGGAGCTTAAACCTGGAAGCTGATTGGCTATGTACAGCTTCACCAGATTCTGTGTGCACCAGTTTTAGCAACCCACCCCCCCTCCACCCCAATGTGGGGAATGCAGTGCCCTTCCCTCTTGGAAGGAGTTTGAATTCCCCATGCAACAGGGAAAGTAGCTGGATCCCTACTCTAGATGATGCAGAGTATTAGCCTGGCTCACACGCTCTTTTCTGATGAAAATGCATTGGAAACTGAAAATCAATTTGTTGCCTCTACCCCGAGAAAGTTATGGATGCATGCCTAGGATGCACCGCAGATTCCACATGGTGGGCCGGGATCATCGCTGAGGGGCTCAATCCAGGGTCTACCTGAATTTTCAACAGATGGAACAGCTTAGCTTACTGCTGCAGGTAATCTCACTGAGAACAGAGAATGGACTTCATGGGACCGCTTGACTTCTCGTTCTTAATTTTTGCTGACTGAGAGCCTCTTGCACTAGGTCCTCCAGATAAGGTGATATATAGTCAGGTGAATATTCTCATAATTTCTACTAAGATTCCAGTCCCTCACTCCATGCTTGTTGATGCTTTATTAGATCTCAGGGGATCAAGTGCTTAGATCTTTGGCTGTGGTTGGCGTTAGACTGCAGTATTCTTCTGCAGGCCCTAGTGTTATCTTAGGGTGGTGCCTCTTTGGCACCCTGCTTCTTTTGTCATGTTGACTGCATGGGAGTGAACCTTGAGTTCTCTAATGGGTCTCAGGAGTCACTTTACATCTCTTGTGGGCTATGGGGTTGTTCTGCACTCTCTCTAGTGTGTCTCGCTTAGTGAGACTGGTTGTCAGGCTAGGGAACCCCCTTTACTCACAAAGTTTCCATTCTCTTGATTTTAAAGAGTAACTTCACTTTTAAAGAGAAAAAACAAACAATCCCCTCTGGGTGACAAATGCACATTGCAAGTATTTTAACAAATGTCTTGCAGAGCCCTACCTGTTTTTGCTCTGAAGGAATAACCCTTTGTTAGATCATGTCTTGTTCAGGACTGTTTCTGAATAGGAGTGACTTTTTCAAATTTGATCAGCTGATGCACTTGCAGGGGTCCAATGGAAACTGCCCGGGTCTGCATTACTTTAGAAGTGAATAACTCTTTAGGAGCATTTCACCAAAACTGAAATTTTTGTTGCAGAGGATGCTTAAAATCTGACATGTATCTTAGTATAGACTTCTGAGAAAACCACTGACCCAAGAAATGACATCTCAGGGGACACCAGCTGTGTACAGAACAACTCCAGGTTGCCATATTGCACTGAATCTTACAAATTATTTTTAACAGTCAATTACAATATGGCTGATGTCACAGTTGTATATGCTTTAATATTTTTCCCACAAAAGTGGAGTTACCCTTCAAGGGTCAGGAGTGTAAGGCCGCTGGTCTTCTTACCTGGACCTGTGTTTTTTTTTTTTTTCCTTTTATTGGGCTCCTTTACCATCTTGTTCTTCCTGGGGTTTGTCCCCAGTGTTTTTATGTTGACCACATTAGGTTCTGGGTCTACTTCTCTGCTAAGAAATTAGCTGTTCACCTATTATTGTGAGTTCTGGTTAATTATTTTTTATCTAGCACAGTTTTGGTGTTGCCTTCTGTGTGGAGGTCTTTCATTTTGGTGATGGCCTTCTCCATCCTTATTTGGAGTATCAGATTACTTCTCTGTGTTTTCTTTTCAGTTGTGTTGCCAAGATCCCCTATCTACTAGGGGTTTCCATCACATCAATTCAGATTGTGGCGTTGGTCCGCCAGGGGAGCTTGTTCTTTCAGGTGCTCTTCTTGAGGCTTGTATGAATAGTTGTTGCTGTGTTGCCAACCCCTCCATTGGACTGCTTTTGAACATCCCAACTGTATCTGAACTACTAAGACCCTCCATGGATGCAAACAAAAATAGGATTTCTATTTTTGTTTTGTACTTGCTCTAAAATCCACTTCTTGGAGTCAATGCAGGACATCTCACTGCCACAGGACCCAACCCTATATTTAACTTTTTTTTTTGGAAACATGACCTTGCCACTGCTTTTCCATAAAACTGAGGCATGCTGGGTAGAGGCTGGTGTACAAATTTGTTTTCTTTTCAGTTCCCCTGTAGACGGTAGTAAAAGCCTATTGTCTGAATTCCGGTTTTTCTCAATAGGCTCCAAAAATGGATTTTACAGTAAGTACAAAAATCCTGTTATTTCCTTCCCTTAGGTCTGTTGGCTGCATGAAAAAAGTGGGAGTGGAAAACTTATGCCGCATCTATAGTTAACGTAATTCAAGTCAGCTCAATGATGTTGTTCACTCGTGTCCGACTCTTTGTGACATCATGGACCATAGCGCGCCAGGCTTTTCTGTCCTCCACTGCCTCCTGGAGCTTGCTTAACTTCATGTTCATTGTTTCGATAATACTATCCATCCATCTTGTTTACTGGAACCATGTTCTGTGGTCTGATGAGACCAAGATAAACTTATCTGGTTCAGATGGTGTCAAGCATGTGTGGCGGCAACCAGGTGAGAAGTGCAAGACAAGTGTGTCTTGCCTACAGTCAAGCATGGTGGTGGGAGTGTCATGGTCTGGGGCTGCATGAGTGCTGCCGGAACTGGGGAGCTACAGTTCATTGAGGGAACCATGAATGCCAACATGTACTGTGACATACTAAAACAGAGCATGATCCCCTCCCTTCAGAGACTGGGCCACAGGGCAGTATTCAAGCATAACAACCCCAAACACACCTCCAAGACGACCACTGCCTTGCTAAAGAAGCTGAGGGTAAAGGTGATGGACTGGCCAAGCATGTCTCTAGACCTAAACCCTATTGAACATCTGTGGGGCATCCTCAAACAGAAGGTGGAGGAGCGCAAGGTCTCTAACATCCACCATCTCTGTGATGTCATCATGGAGGAGTGGAAGAGGACTCCAGTGGCAACCTGTGAAGCTCTGGTGAACTCCATGCCCAGTGCTGGAAAATAATGGTAGCCACACAAAATATTGACACTTCGGGCCCAATTTGGACATTTTCACTTAGGGGTGTGCTTACTTTTTTGTTGCCAGCAGTTTAGACATTAATGGCTGTGATTTGAGTTATTTTGAGGGGACAGCAAATTTACACTTTTATACAAGCTGTAAACTTACTACTTTACATTGTAGCAAAGTGTCATTTCTTCAGTGTTACATAGTAGGTGAGGTTGAAAAAAGACAAGTCCAACCTATGTGTGCGATTATATGTCAGTATTACATTGTATATCCCTGTATGTTGTGGTTGTTCAGGTGCTTATCTAATAGTTTTTCTAAACTATTGATGCTCCCTGCTGAGACCACCGCCAGTGGAAGGGAATTCCACATCCTTGTCGCTCTTACAGTAAAGAACCCTCTAGGTAGTTTAAGGTTAAACTTCTTTTCTTCTAATTTTAATGAGTGGCCACGTGTCTTGTTAACCTCCCTTCCGCGAATTTTTTTTTATCCCTATTGTGGGGTCACCAGTATGGTATTTATGAATTGAAATCATATCCCCTCTCAAGCATCTCTTCTCCAGAAAGAATAAGTTCAGTGCTCGCAACCTTTCCTCATAACTAATATCCTACAGACCGTTTATTAGCTTAGTTGCCCTTCTTTGTACTCGCTCCATTTTCAGTACATGCTTCCTGAGGACTGGTGCCCAGAACTGGACAGCATAATCTAGGTGCGACTGGACCAGAGTCTTGTAGAGCGGATAATTATTGTTTTATCTCTGGAGTTGATCCCCTTTTTAATACATGCCAATATTCTGTTTGCTTTGTTAGCAGCAGCTTGGCATTATATGCTATTGCTGAGCCTATCTACTAGGACCCCAGGCCCTTTTCCATCCTAGATTCCCCCAGGAGGTTCTCCCCCCAGTGTATAGATTGCATTCATAATTTTGCCACCCAAATGCATGTTTATATTTTTCTACATTAAACCTCATTTACCATGTAGTTGCCCACCCCATTATATTGTTCAGATATTTTTGCAAGGTTTCCACATCCTGTGGAGAAGTTATTGCCCTGCTTAGCTTAGTATCGTCCGCAAATAGAGAGTTTGAACTGTTTACCCCATCCTCCAGGTCGTTTATGAACAAAATAAATAGGATTGATCCCAGCACAGAACCCTGGGGGGGACCCCACTACCCACCTCTGACCATTCCAAGTACTCCCCATTTATCACCACCCTCTGAACTCACCCTTGTAGCCAGTTTTCAATCCATGTACTCACCCTATGGTTCATGCCAAAGAACTTATTTTGTACAGTAAACGTTTACGGGGAACTGTGTCAAATGCTTTTGCAAAATCCAGATGCACCACGTCTACAAGCCTTCATTATCTAGCTGGCAACTCATCTCCTCATAAAAGGTTAATAGATTGATTTGGCAAGAACGATTCTTCATGAACCCATGCTGATTACTGCTAATGATACCGTTCTTGTTACTAAAATCTTGTATATAGTCCCTTATCATCCCCTCCAAGAGCTTGCATACTATTGATGTAGGCTAACTGGTCTGTAATTTATTGTTGCATTCTTTATAAAGTCTGAATGCTGATGACCATCCCTCAACCTAGTATTTTTTGAAGGCTTTCTACTTTGCTTTTTTTTTTTTTTTTTAATTTTTATTTAGGAAATGCAGATTATACAGAAATACAATGAATCAAATATGACAATCAGTTTTGTCTATGGTTAGGCTATAACAATTACTCATTAATTAAGTCGATGTACCATACTGGGGTATCCTTCAAGGTTACATTACAACTCCATAGTTCAACAGGATAACTGTTTACATAAGACTGCAATGGATATTTTTTGCAATTCAGCCGGGACAGTATAGGAAATTTTCCAACCGGGAAGAAACAACTTTAAGAGATCTGTGTAAACCTTTCTGTAGGATCATCAGGGAAAAAAGGGGGGGGCACCCTGGAAAGTAGAGCGGGCTTATCCCCCCTTGGTCAGATATCAAGCTATTATGCTTTAGTGGGCTGATCCAAAACACCATACTTCTTGTGAGTTGTGGCTCACTATCCTGATTTCCCAGGAGTAGTGTCAGTATGTATCCACAATCCGGGGAGATTTTTTCATTTTTAGGAAAGAAAAGTGGGTGACACCAGTGATGTCAATGGGGGGAAGGTTATGAAAGGAAGAAAGGGGGAGCAGGAGTAGGGAAGAAGGTGGGAAAGGGGGGCGATTATGAAGTTCCGGCAAGGCTAGCGACCCAGAGCCCCAGTTTAACCTTGAGTCAGTTACTTAAATGTAAGTCTTATATTTATCCGAGAAGCGGAACAGGTCCCAGTGTATTCAGCGAGTATTATGTTCCTCCTCTCTTTCCCCCAGTGCAGCTGTAAGATGCTCCATCTGCTGAATATCGCGAACCCTAGCAAACCACTGTGCCACTGTTGGGGGGGATGGCTGCTTCCATGCACCGGGGATACACGCCCTGGCTGCATTCAAGAGATGCTTCAGTAGGGATTTGCGGTATCGCTTACTAGAAATGGGGGTCAAGTTTAGGAGTATTGCTGCCGGGTTATTCTGCAGCGCCACATCAGTAAGCTTATAGATGATCTCCAGTACTTGTCTCCAGAAGGGGGTCAGAACCGGACACTCCCAGAAGATATGGAGTATTGTGCCAGTCTGAGTACCACATCTCCAGGACAGAGGACTGTGTCCTGGGAATATGGATGCTAGAACAGATGGAGTCCTATACCAACGCGTCAAGATTTTGTATGTGATTTCTTGGTATTTGCTACACAGGGAGGACTTATGTGCAAAAGAGTGTATATGATTCTTTTGGTCCTCAGTGAACGTAGTATTAAGGTCTCTTTCCCACTTCTTCAGGTACGGAGGATCATTTTGAGATGTATGGGCAAGTAAAATGTTGTAAGAATAAGAAAGGGATTTCGGTATCGGTTCATCTCCCAGGCACAAGTCTTTAAAAGCCGCCGACTTCTGGGAGGGATCTGAGGAAGTGGGAGAATTGCAGGATCTTCCACCTACCCAAGATGGAAGTATTAAAGCTAGGATATATGTCTGAGGGGTCGCTCCAATCAGAGGGTCCTAGGAAAGAGGAGGCTCTGACTAGGCTCTGGTCCAGGTGAAGTCGGAAGGATCTATCAGAGATGCCCGGTAAAAAGTCCGAGTGGCCAATTATGGGAGTTAAAACTGGGCGTCTCCGCCATCCTAAAGTATCTGTGCAGTTCCTTTAGGGTGGGTTCATTTAGTAGGTGGGAAAAAGACTGTCCAGAAAAAACGGGTCCCACTCCACAGTACTGCTTCCTGTTCTATGCAGACCCATAACTTATGGTGCGAATGTCTGTGGAATCCCAACTGGCAGAGACTGCAAAAGATAGAGCAGTCTTGGCATGATATTCATCTTTAAGATATTACATCTGCCAAACTAGGAAACTGCTAAGTTCCTCCACCTAAAGTTAAAAAGAAAAAGAATTGCGCTAGGTGCATATAAGCTATGAATAAATGTGAATGAAAGAGGGTCCTGCTGCTGTGCACTATAACCCCGATATGAGGGCACAAAAAACAAAATGCAATATAGAAAGTGCAGCGCTGGACAGGTGAATAAATGGTGAAATTAATAAACCAATTATTATAAATGGTGAAAAAGCTCTCAGAATCAAAATGGTGACAAAATCACAATCATACGTGATAATTATATAGAGTGCTTCATAATACATGAACACATAAACTATAGATAAGTGAGAAAAATTGAAGACTTATAAAAAACATAAACGTCCATAACAGTGTATTTGATGCAAAATGTTCTATGCAGATTTTAGGGATAAATCTTCACTGTTCAGTGTTAGCCCACCACCGAATAAATAAATTGAAGGCTTACCAGAAAGCCTGTGACCGCCCTTATTCAGGGGGGTCAAAACAAGCGTAGCAGACGTGGATGAACCACCACAGGGATACTCCAAAGGACACCGTTAGGCCGATGCGTCAGGACTCCTTGCCGGATAGCCGACAGCAGCTGTGGATGTTTTCCAAAATCCTATCTTGGGGTATCCTCTCATGGGGCAAACTCAATAGCTCCTCTGCTGTTACTTCCAGCAATGTCTCCACCTGTCTAAATCTGAGGAAAAAGGGCTTAGGAGTGGCTGAAAGCTGAGTTGGTAAATGAGATGTAGATCAGAAGGAATTTTTGTGCCTAAGTATTGGATAGCTCGAGGAGTCCACCGGAAGGGAAAATTGCCACCAAGTCGAGTTTGAGTGTTAGGAGTGAGTGTTACATTAAGCGTCTCTAATTTTTGCAGATTAATTTTAAAACTTGAAAGTTCACCGTACTGGCTTATTGCCGATAGGAGTATTGGGGGAGAAGTATGTGGTTCTGAAATGTGGAACAGCAGGTCGTCCGCATAAGCTGCAATTTTATGGTGGTATGTGCTCGTTTCAATTCCTCTGATGTCAGAGTTGAGCCTGATGTGTTGCAAAAGGGGTTCTAGTGAAATTATAAAACGAAGCGGGGAGAGTGGGCACCCCTGTCTCGTGCCGTTACTAATTTTAAAGGGGTTGGAAGTCACTCCTTTTACTCTGACCGAAGCTGTGGGGGAGGAATAGATGGCAGAAATCCAGGATAAAATGGAGGTCGGCATTCCAAGATGTCGCAGGGAAGCCTGGAGGAACGTCCAGTTCACCCTATCAAACGCCTTTTCAGCGTCTGTGGACAACAAGATGAACAGGGTATTAAGGCGTTTGGCCTTCGCCACAACATCTATCGTCCTTATAGTGTTGTCCCGCGCCTCTCTGTTCCGGATGAAACCGACCTGGTCTAAGGGGATTATGCATTGGAAGGACGTGCCCTATTCGCTCGGGCAGAATCTTTGTGAACAACTTCAGGTCACAGTTAAGTAGGGAGATCGGTCTGTAACTTGCGCAGAGGAGCGGGTCTTTCTCCGGCTTAGGTATGACAGAGATGCTAGCTTGTAGAAGGGCCGAAGGTATGCCATGATTATCTAGTATTGCGTTGAAGGTGGTAACAAAATGATTTCCTAGTTGGGCTTGGAAGGTTTTATAATAGGAAGTTGTAAATCGGTCAGGGCCAAGCGCATTCCCCCCTGGAGAACCAGCCAAGGCACTCGTGAGTTCTTCTATGGTTACAGGCTGCGAAAGCAGATCCACCTCCTCATCGAGAGCAGGCAGGTTTGCCGCTGCAAGGTAAGTCTCTATGGTCTCCGAGCTGTCCTGTGGCCGCTCCCCCAGAGGTCAGGAATGCAAAGTGTAGAGACCCTCATAGAAAGCCCAGAAGGATTCCGCCATTTCCTTGGAGTCATGAATTCTGGCTCCTGAGGGGGTAGATAGAGCAGGGATGTAGTATAAATTTGGGTTCGTATGGCGTTCGCCAAAGTTCTACTACATTTGGCTCCATACTCATAGAAGGTGCTGCGTGCCTTCATTAGATTGTTCTTAGATTGAGAAAGGAAGAGCTTCCTGATTTGCTCTCTGAGGCTAGTGACTTCTGCTTCTAAGGCACTGTCTGGGTGGGATTTATGGCGCTTTTCAGAGTCATGAAGTTTTGTAAGCAATTCCAATAACGTTTTCGCTCTGGCCACCTTGAGTCTATGGCCATGTTTGATAAGTATTCCTCTTATGTAGCATTTATGTGAGGATCAGATAGTGAGAGGATTAGGAACCGAGTCCCTGTTGCTCTCAAAGAAAAGTTCCAATTCTCTTAAAATATCAGCTTTAACCTCTGGCTCTTGAATAAGGGATTCGTTTAGTCGCCATGTTGCTGATCTAGGTGTCGATTGTTGTAGGGCTAAAGTTATGGAGATCAGAGCATGATCCAAAAGCGCAATATGTCCAATCTGAGCCCTAGATACAAGTGAGATACTAGGAAAAGATCTATCCTAGAGTATGAACCATGTACCGCTGAGAAAAAGGTGTAATCCCTTTCTTGTGGATGGAGGATACGCCAAATATCGACTAGTCGGTGGGAGTGCAACAATTCCCTGATCCGGTTTCGGGATCTCAGTGACAGGGCTGAGGAACCTGTCGAGTCTTTATGAGGGTCAATGGTAAGATTGAGGTTTCCCCCTAACACCAGCGTTCCCTCTGCAAAGGAAGCCAGGGCGGTTAAGCATGTTTCGAGTACCGAAAGCTGATCCTCATTCGGCAGGTAGAGGTTAGCAAAGGTGAATATTTCCGACTGAAGTGTCTCCTTTGCTTTTATATGCATTTTTACATTGGAGTTAAGCCATCCAGGACTTTTGCTCGCTCTTTTAAATTTATTACCCAAAGGGATGCATTGGCTAATGCCCTTATTTAATATGTTCTTAAAGCAAACCCATCTCTCCTCCGTGTTCTTTGTTCCTAAGATTTTATCCCAATTCATGCCTTCTAACAAGGTTCGTAGTTTAGGGAAGTTGCCCTTTTGAAATTCAGTGTCTTTGTATTCCCCTTATGTTTCCCATTTGTGTGATTTATACTGAAGCCAATTGCCCTGTGATCGCTGTTTCCTAAATTGCCTCGTATTTCCACATCCGTGATCAGGTATGTATTGTTGGTAATCAGTAGATCCAGTTACGCTTTATTTCTAGTTGGTGCACCTACCATCTGAACCATGAAATTGTCCTGCAAGACATTTAGGAACTGGCGAGCCTTAGACGAATGCATGGTTCCCTCCGCCCAGTCTGTGTCTGGATAATTAAAATCCCCCATTATAACACTTCCCATCCTTGCTGCTAATCCAACTTGTGATAGGAGATCCGTCTCCCCCTCCTCCCTCAGGTTAGGGGCCTATAGCATACTCCCAGTAGTATTTTCCCCTGAGCTTCCTCCCTTTGGAGCTCTACCCATAAGGATTCCACCTCCTCCCTAGCTCCCTTAGTGATGTCATCTCTCACATTCACTTGTACATTATTCTTAAAATATAGGCATAACCCTCCCCCTTTTTTACCCTCTCTATCCCTGCAATAAAGGGTATGGTTGAAACTCAAATGGTTGCCAGCCAATCATGTGACCTGCTGAACCAGCTCTCTGAAATTCCCACAAAATCCAAATCCCCCTTGCACAACAGTAATTCTAGTTCACCCATCTTGTCCGCCAGGTTCCTGGCATTGGTGAACATGCCACGTAGTTTAGACCGGTCGCATACCCTCCTCCTATTAGGTGTTCCAAGATTGCAACTAGGACTTGTTACTGTACTTACCTTGAGTTTATGTACTTTAGTCAACATACCACTAATGCCTTCAATACTACCCTCTGCAATATGTTCCATGCTATCTCTACCTTTGGGCCCTCCCCCCTGTCGCCTAGTTTAAAAACCCCTCTAACTTTTTGGCCATCTTTACTCCCAGCTGATCTGCACCCTCCTCATTTAGGTGCAGTCCATCCTTTCTATAGTACTGGTGATCGACTGATCAGTCGGCCCAGTCCTCCAGGAACCCAAACCCCTCCTTACGATACCAGCTCTTCAGCCACTCCTAATCTCCCTCTGCCTTTCTGGTGTGGCTTGATGTACCGGTAGTATTCCTGAGAATACTACCTTGAAGGTTCTTTTCCTCAATTTAGCTCCCAAGTCCCTAAATGCGTTCTTTAGGACACTCCACTTGCCTCTGACTTTGTCATTGTCGCCAACGTGCACCATAACAGCTGGGTCTTCCCCAGCCCCTCCCAGTAATCTGTCCACCAGATCCGTGATGTGCCGAACCCCATTGCCCGGTAGAGAACACGCAGTTCGTCGCTTCATGTCTTTGTTACATATTGCCCTCTCTGTCCTAAGAATTGAGTCCCCTACCACCAGAATCTGCCTTTCCTTGTCCTTCGCTTCCCCTCTCACTGGAGGAGTTCTTCCCCCAGTAGCTAAGAGAGTCCCTCAGCTCCAGCAGTGCTGGTCCCTGACTGGTTTCACCAATGTCACTCAATGGAGCATACTTATTGGGATGCTCCAGACCTGGATCGGCCTCCCTGGCACTTCCCCCTTCCTGACTGTCATCCATCTACTCTTTCCTAGTGCCTGGACCTCTTTGTTTCCACCTTCCTGTGCTGGCACCTGCCATGTACATTCCTGACTCTCCTTTAGTATGGAGGGACTTCCCAGTTGCTTCTCCAGATTCAGAACCTGGGTTTCCAGGGAAACAATGTGCTTACATTTTGCACAGCAGTATTCGCACTAGATCGGATGATCAAGGAATGCATACATGCCCCAAGATGTACACTGAGTCGCATCTCCACACCCACCGGGCATCAAAGCTACTAATTTGAGGATTGGGGATTTTACCCTGTCCAAATTACCTAACAACTAGCTTCCTGACACTAATACTCAACAAGACAATACACAGGTACTCGCTGACCCACGTGCGCACACAATACACAAGTACGAACGATCCACACACACTACTCAGACAACACTCAGGTACTCACAATACACAGGTACTACCTGACACTAATACTAAATACAGCCCACGTGGACTCACGGCACTCATGTGCTTACAATACACAAGTACACACTCACCCTACACAGGTACTTGACCTGTTACAACCTCTTGTTTTCAAATCTGTTTTTTTTACTCACCACTTAAGAGTTGTGCTGTCACATGAAAAGATATAAAATATTTACAAAAATGTGAGGGGTGTACTCACTTTTGTGAGATACTGTGTGTGGGTGGGTGGGTGGGTGGGTGGGTGTGTGTGTGTGTGTGTGTGTGTGTGTGTGTGTGTGTGTGTGTGTGTGTGTGTATATATATATATATATATATATAGTGTCCGTTCATATAATACACTTAGGCAAAACAAACTGGGAATTCTGGTTAACAGCATAACACTGTGCCAAGTGACACCTGCAAAAGCAAACGCAAATGTGCTGCCTCTGTATAAATCACTTATAAAGCCCCATGTAGAATATAGGGTTCAGTTTTAGGTACCACATATGGATTTTGGAGAGGGTTCAGTGGCAGGCAAAACACAAAAAGGAATAGAAAATCCTACAGAAAAAGATCAGGAAAATTGCACATATACAAGGCTACTTAACAGGTTCATATACATCCAAGGCCAGTACAAGGATTTGGCAAACATCCTCTTGAACCAAAGGACATGGAGATTATAGGTACACGTTTAGGAAGTGGCTCTCTACAGTAGGTTAAGATGGAGCACCTTACTATATGATTTAGAAACAGCAAAATAGGAATTGAAAGTACCGGATTATTTTCCTACAACTCATACAACTAGAATTACTAATAGCTAAGAGAAAATGTGGTTCAGGGAATTGAGTCAAGTGACCTTGGAGATCCAGACCCCCCCCGTGAGTTAAAAATGTGCAAAGTTACCTTCCACTTTCTAAATTTGAAGGAGTAGTGAAAAGTTGAACCATGACTGCCATGACTTTTTTCCCCGCCCTATGTGACGTATGCAATGCTTTCTGAAAGGCACTGCATAAAAAGTGTCATTGGTGCATCAATGAGTGTCAACCAAAATGAGTGGCACAGCTATACAAGATATAGCCCAGACAACTGTATTCTTGTCCACAACAGCCAATCAGTTTTTACCTGTCACTATCTAGTGTTGGGCGTCCGGGTCAGCCAAGCAAAAGTTAGGCCTGACATCACCTGATTGCCGAACACCTGAATTTGCGGGATGCTCGGAGGGATGTTTGCACGCCGAGCGCCCCACAATGCACTGCGTGCTTCACAGGGCATTCTAGTGCCCGAGCACTCTCAGAGCCCTGATTGGAGAAAGTGATAACTTTCTCCAATCATGACTCAGTGCTCATAGTCCCACCCCACTAAAAAAAGGTAACCACAGGAAGCGTTTGCAGTGTGTTGTTGGAGTGGAGATCAGGGCTCTGCTTGCTACTAGCGAGATAGTGTTCACTTATTGTGACTCTGAGTGTAGTGTTAGTGTAGTGGCAGTGTTTAACACCGCATTTCATAACATTTAGTGCTGTATAATTTTTTTGGTCTCCGCCTGTCCCCTTTTTCTCTTAAATTGTCAGCCGCAGTTTTTCTGACTGCGCCGCTGATGTTCCCCTTTTTTGTTGTTATAGTTTTTACATTTCTGTCAGCGTCCGTCCTCAATTTAATGTGCACCAAACACCAATTTTCATTCAATAAAATGCATCCAATCACACATTTCCCAGTTTCTATTAAATAAAATGCATCCAATCACACATTTCCCAGTTTCTATTAAATTTGGGTAATAAGCTCCCCCCCCCCAATCAAGTCTAGGAGGCCAGTAAGGAGAGTCAGACATTCCCATGCCACTATGAGGGGGGCCAGCAGCGCCTGTGTCCGCAGGCAGGGCACGTTTTTCTCTGTTTAGCTTTGTTGCCCTTGCTATCCAGCCACAGCATGCAGAGGAGGTGGTGGACTGGCAAACCATCCTTATCCCCTATGTCCCAAGCTGACACTAGTGCGCAGTCTACCGTAGCTGCCAGAGCGGCTTATTCTGCCTCGTCAACAGCTACTCCTGCCATAGCCCCATCATTATGCATGGAGGAGTCAGCTGAATTATTTGAACACTGCATCAGCCACTTGCTTCTTGAGGATGCACAGACATTACTTGATTCGGATATTGGTTCTGAGGTAGAGGAAGGGAGTAACATGAGCCTACATGAGGGGAGAGGGGAGAACACTGATTAAAAAAAACAAACACAAATTGGCAGTCATGTTCTCCCAGCCCAATGTATTGCCAAGTTGGCTCCTGTGATGAGGAGGATGGAGAGGGATGATGAAATCATTATCTAAAAAAAATAAAATGATTATTCTTGGCCTGAGTGTACTATAAATGTGGCTTTTTCACATAAGGCTTGCTCATTGTGGTGCAAAAATGTGTTATTTCCATCCAAAGTCTGCCAAAAAGACACCAGAATTTATATATATAAAAAAAAAAAAAAAAACCTCATCTTGTACTGAGTGCACTAAATTGTGGCCTCATCATGCAGACTGGCTCCCCAAGCCACTGTTTACAAAATAAAGAACACTTGCAGGGAAAATCAATTCAAATGTCTTTTTTTTTTTCCCCCTTTATAAATGCCAGTTTTGCTGCAGCAGGTTCTATACATGGTACAGATGTGCCACTTCTCCGGCAGACTAATGAGACCCCAGGCACTATATTTAAAGGAATTTTTTAATTTTATTGTTTCACCTTAAGCATCATTAAAATCACTGCTGCAAAGTTTTTTTTTTTTTTTTGCATTGATACATGTCGCCCAGTGCCCCATACCCTTTTTAGGGCCAATTACTTGCATATAAGCCTTCAAAATGGGGGCTTTTGATTTTTCAAGTTCGGGTCCCATAGACTTTAACCACTTGCTGACTGCCTTCTGCATATATACTGCGGCAAGGCGGCTCGGCTGCACAAACTGACTTACCTGTACATTGGTCTGTGCATATGGTACGTACGCCAGCCACCCGCGATCGCGGTGAAGAGAGGCAGAAGGGGGATCTGCCTATGTAAACAAGGTGGATTCCCATTCTGACAGGGATGGAGAGAGAGATTACCTGTTACTAATGATCAGGAACAGCAATCTCTCTATTCTCAGGCAGTCCGTCCCCCTGAGAGTTAGAAAAACCTTCCTAGGGAACATGTAACCCTTTGATCGCCCCCTAATGTTGACCCCTTCCCGTGCCATTCATACAGTGATCAGTGCATTTTTTTATAGCACTGATGACTGTATTGGTGTCACTGGTCACCAAAAAGTGTCACTTTGGATCGATTTGTCTGCCGCAGTCCTGCACAAAAAAAAAAAATAAATAAATAAATAAAAATCGGTGATCCCCGCCATTACTAAATAAAAAGTCCCTAAATCTTTCCCCTATTTTGTAGGCACTATAACTTTTGCGCAAACCAATATACGCTTTTTTTTAATCAAAAATATGTAGCATAATACATATTGGCCTAAACTGATGAATACATTTGTTTTTTTATGTATTATAGTAGAAAGTAAAAAAGGTTTTTTTTTTTTTTTTCAAAAGTGACGCTTTTTTTTGTTTATAGCACAAAAAATTAAAACCGCAGGTGATCAAATACCAAAAGAAAGCTCTATTTGTGGGGTAAAAAAACGAAACATCAATATTGTTTTGGTATAACGTCGCACGACCGCACAATTGTCAGTTAAAGCGACGCAGTTCCGTACCGCAAAAAATGGCCTGGTCATTAAGAGGGTAAATCCTTCCGGGACTGATGTGGTTAATGGGGTTCGCCGCTCAGGTCCGAACTTTTGTGATGTTCTAGAGTTCTGGCGTAAACCAAACCGCGGGGGTGGGGGAGGGGGGGGGGGTGTTCGGCCCATCTCGATTACCATCCTCCACAAAAATATATATTTAAAGAAAAATACAATGCTGGTCTCCTCTCTGCAGTCCGTCACTTGTTGGGCAACCGTGCACTTTGCAGAGCACGATTCAGCACCTGACACTTTACTGCTGCTCTGCAAATGTATTGTCAGGTGCAGTAATCTCCACTTAAAGAGGAAGTAAACTTCCCTGGATTGTTTGTACCTATAGGTAAGCCTATAAGGCGTCATCGGCGCATGCACTCTGAAGGAACAGAGCCGTTTCTTCAGAGCCCTGTTCTGTGACCGGCGGCTCTCGTGCGTGGGAGTGACATCACGTGGCTCCAGCTAGTCACAAAGTCCGTGAGCCCGAAAGGAAGACGGGCGAAGATATATCTGGCCTCCAGCAGTGACGAGGGCTTCGTTTGGAGGCAAGTTTCACATGTGCTAGTATGCGATGCATACTAGCACATTATGGCTTTACTTTACAGGTCAGAAAAAAAAAAAAGGAGCAACGTTTACGTCCTCTTTAACAGTACAAAAAGTATAAGCTCCTCCTTCTCCAGTAATAGAGTGCAGGGGGGTTTAATAGTACTGCTTCTGAGCACCAGTGCAGAAAGGGGAGGTTAACAGCACTGACACCAATGCTGGGTTTTTTACTGCAGTCACTGTCATCAATATTGGGGGTTATTATTGCAGCCACTGACACCAACATACTGGGGTTTATTACTGAAATCACTGACACCAATTCTAGGAGTTTTTATTGCAGCCACTATAACCAATTGTCACTTCAGTGTGTATCATTCAACTTAAAAAAAAAAAAAAAAAAAAAAAACAGCAGAACTTAATGTTTCACTATAAAGTCTTTAAATTGGCTGTCTAACTTGCTTCAATGCACCTCCCCCCCAACACCCAAAACCTGTGTGCAGGCAACCCTGGATTCCAAGCAATGTTTTAGAGAAAAAAAAGCCATCAATCAACTCCTGCTCAGAACCTTGCTTTCAAACATTTGTTTTGTATATGAAGGGTTGTGACTGGTTAGATTTAATCTAAAAATGCAGCAAAAAATATGATTGAATATTTCACATTCCACTCCAGGAGAGATGAGGCTTCACACTCCACGATCGTATATCAGGTGCTGGCTTTCCTCATCTTCACCAAATCAATGACATAGTTGGTAAGGATGAATAAAGACACCAGTCCATCCAGTTCAACCTGTGTGGGTGTGTTCTCATGTCAAAAACCATATCCCTGTATACGTTGTTCGCGAAGATGCCCAAGAGTATTTTGAAACTATCCTTGCCTGTGACACCACCAATTGTGGAAGGAGGTGCCACATCCTTGCCGCTCTGACAGTGTAAAAACCCCTACACAGTTTAAAGTGGACCTTCAGTCATTTGCTCATCTTTTCATCTATTAAATCTTCTGCCCCTGTTTAACTTTGGATTTTTTTTTCTGCCAGTAAATACCTTATACAGCCCACTTCCTGTTTGTCTGGTCATTAGCCTAGGCTTACGGCATCATGCACAGCTCTCTAACTCTCGTGAGAGTTTGCCAGGAAGGGAGGGGGGAATGAGTCATGAGAGCCAATGAGAGCTGCAGGGCTGGAGGTGTGCCTCTGTGTAAATCTAGGAAGTGAACAGGCAGGAGCTTCAGCTGCCCACAGTTAAAATGGATGCAGCCAGACTTAGTGTAGGGAGATTTCTGCAGCATATTTGGCAAGTACAGCATCACAGTATATATAAAATATGCAGAGTGGTTGGAGGGAGGCGTCAGAATAGCAAAATGTTTTTATTACAAATTATGTGAGTAGACTGCGGTTCCTCTAAGGTTAAAGTGGTTGTAAACCCTTATACACCACTTTTACCTACAGGTAAGCCTATAAGGCTTACTTGTAGGTACTGGAAATATCTCCTAAACCTGCACAGTTTAGGAGATGATTACCATATACGCTTGCGCCGATATCATCGGCTCATGCACACTGAAGAAAGGGCACGATAGTGCGGTTTCTAAAGGGCCCGTGGTGTGACCATCAGCTGACGTCACAAAACTCTGGCCAGTCACAGAGCCGGAGTCCACGGCCCCAGAAGGAAGAGGGGTGAAGATGGATGCGGACACTGCGTGCTTCGTTTGCAGGTAAGTGGCACATAATGGGCTAGTATGCGATGCATACTAGTCCATTATGCTTTTACTTTGCAGGGGACAAAAGAGAAAGTAAAAGCCATCAGGGTTTACTTACGCTTTAAAACGCTTATCCTCCAATTTCACCGAGTAGCCATGTGTCTTCTTGTACTCCCTGAGACTGAGCAAAAGATTTGATCGACCAATTATCTGCTAGTTGTGCCACATCCTAGATTCAAATTTGAAACAAAGGAAATTCCCCTAGTGGACTTTGAAGGCACATTTAAGAGAACATTTAGAAAGGTATATGAAGTAAATAACAATTTATTTATTACAAAAAATCATCGAGTGAATGTCACACAATCACATAATTAAAAACAAGGAATGCAGTTCCATAGATACAAAGCTAGTGATACCAATACATTTGCACCCGACGCGTTTCGGAGTTACTTATGCCTCCTTCTTCAGGGGTGATTGTAGGATTGAAAAAGAATTTTCTATATGAGAAATGATATATATAACATAAACATAGTAAGTACACATTGAAAATCATGAACAAAAAACCTATAATTGCATAAATCTGTATATATATTTCTGTTTACACTTACATTGGTATCTATAGATATTGGTTATGCATTCCATAAAGAGTTTAAAAGAACATAGATGTATTGACACATACTGCCCATCAGACGCGTTCCCTGGTCGTGGTGTGTAGAACTTTAGTAGAGTATAACAAGAGTATTCATATAGCCACTGTCGAGGTGGGAATAGATAAGTATGGATATATGAAGTAATTTATTCTTCCTTTCAATGGGAAGAGAGGCCCATTAGTCGAGGGCGTATGAAAGTTTAGATCTGAGATCACACTGGGGCCAAATGCGAATCCTGTAAGTCATGAAAATATATATATAAAAAGTGTGCACGTTGGTCAAGCATATGAGTAGCCAGAGTAGTACATGGAAAGTCCAAAGAATGTATCCTACCTGGTCCGCCTATAGTATGGAGGACAATAGCTGATGATGGGTGTGGATCAGGTAAGGCCCAAATAACTGGAGAGTCAACATGGAAATAGGAAGTATATCAATACCCTGATTGATAAAGGGAGGAAAAGGGGGGGGGGGGGGAGAGAGGGCAAGAGACAGGAACAAGAGGAAAGGAGGGGCAAGGGGAGGGGAGGGGGGGGGGGAAAGAAAGAGAAAGGGAGGAGAAAGAAGGGGACAAGGGAGGGAGGGACAGAAAGGGGGGACAAGGGGGGGGGGAATCGGGGTGGGGGGGAAAAAAAGAAGGGAAAGGGGGAGGAGGGGGGAGAAAAAGAAAAAAGATGCACAAAAAAAAAAAAAAAAAAGGGGGGGGGGAGGGGGGAGACCGGGGAGGGAGGGGAAATGGGGGAAAGGAAAGAGGAAGGGGAAAAGGATGGGAAAAAGGATGGGAAAGAAAAGGCAGAGAAAGAGAGATAGTGAGTAAAAAAACGGAAAACAGAAGAAAAATATATAAGGCATCCAGGTAGCAAAAATGGTTGGTAGTTTCAGTAAAGGAATCTGGATCAATAGGTGTATTGTAAGAAAAGAAAAAACCCATAGAGCATAGCAGATAATAGGTGAAGTAAATAGAGCATGACAGGTAGCAGATAAGGTTAATAGCTGGTAGTTTCAATATAAAGATCTGGGTCAATAAGTATGTAGTAAATTACTAACCATGTATCACAGCAGCTCTCACCCAAAGCGTCCTGTCTGCAGCAGATGACGCTTGGTGTGAGCTGAGGCTGGATAAATAAAGCCCTCCCCACCCATCAGCCGTTGATGGGAAAGAAGCAACAGCTGATTGTGGTGAGGGAGGGACGGACGCACTCTGGCTGGCCCCCCGGGTGGAGCACGCGCCGCCAGGCTCCCACAGCGCATGCGTGCGCAGACGTCATGAGGCGTGGCCACGCCTACTGCACCCGCCGGCACGTCTAGCTTCCCCAACGGACTGCGCATGTCCGTTGGGGTCGCAAGATGGAGGACAGTAAATACTGTACCTCACACAGCGCCGCCATGAGCCCAAACTCGCTCAGGCGGCTCTTTTTGTGCCGGGCAGATAGCAGATCGTAATGTAAGGCTAATGAAGAATGAGTCAGAGCACATATTTTGTGCATCTAATGGTTTCGTTTAGGCCTGGGGGTTCGGTGGCCCTTAGATTGTATATCCACCAGGACTCTAGTTGCAGCAGTGTCTTGTTCCAGTCCCTTCCCCTCGATTCTGGATGTACCCGATCCAAGATAAGAAATTTGATTTTTGGGCAAATGCCATTATGTACTGTTAGGGTGTGTCTCCCCAGTGGGAGGTCCGGGTCGCCAGTTTCCATGCTTACTAGATGTCTATATGCCCTCTTCCAAAATTCTGTCTTGGTTTTTCCTACATAAAAGCATGTACATTCACATAGAAGTAAATAAATCACCCCGTGGGTCCTGCAATTGGCAAAATGTTTGGGGTGGAAGGACTGACCATTTGGAAGAATCAGGTTTTTAGTTGTAAGCATATATTTACAGTATCTACATTTGCCACACATGAATGTCCCCTTGTACTTACAGTGTGTCTTATTAGTCCCTGCCTTAAACTCACTGGCTGTAATTTTGTCTCCCAGGGAGGTAGTTCTTTTGAATGTAAAAAGGGGTCTCTGTGGGACCAATGGTCCTAATGTTGGGTCGCACTGTAGCATGTGCCAATATTTTGTCACAATGTTCCTAACCTGTCTATGTTGGTTATTGAATTTTGTAATGATTCTAAGGGTATCAATATCGTTCTTGTCAGATTTGTTTGCTTTTTTGGAGTATAGTAGCTCCTCTCTTGGCTGCATGAGGGCTTTTTTAAAAGAGCGTTTCAGAGATGCGTGGGAGTACCCCCTTAGTAGTAACCTGTCACGTAGCTTATTTGCCTCTAATTTAAAGGTGTTGATGTCGGAGCAGTTTCGTTTTGCTCTCAGGTACTGGCTATATGGGATAGAGTTGAGGAGGGGTTTGGGGTGGAAGCTACTCGCATGTAATATGGCATTACTTGCGGTTGATTTCCTATATAGTTTGCTAGTGATATTTCCTTCCTCACCTCTGCAGACCTCTACATCAAGAAACGTAACGCACTGTTTGTCGAATGACATAGTGAAATTGAGGTTGAAGTCGTTACGGTTCATCCTCAATTGGCACTCCCTAAGGAGGTCGATCGATCCGTCCCACACAATGAAAAGGTCGTCGATGTACCGGTACCAACACAGTATGTGGTCCGTGTACATCGACAGGCCCTCATCATTGAGGAACATGGCCTCCCACTCCCCCAGGTACAGGTTGGCATACGATGGGGCACAACATGTCCCCATCGCAACCCCCTGCACCTGGAGGTGGTGGGAGCCGTTGAAAGTAAAAACATTGTGGCTGAGAATGTGTTCCAAAAGTGAGGTAATACTGTGGGGTCCAGATCTTTTGCTGTGCGAAGAACATGTTTTATGGCTGCTATGCCCTTCTCATGGGGGATAGAGCTGTAGAGGGATTCGACATCAATCGTAACGAACATGGCATGTTCGGGGATTGTTTGTTGGTCGATAATTTGTAGGAAGTGTACTGTATCTTTTACAAAAGAGGGGAGGGCGTGGACAAATGATGAGGGCCTGTCGATGTACACGGACCACATACTGTGTTGGTACCGGTACATCGACGACCTTTTCATCGTGTGGGACGGATCGATCGACCTCCTTAGGGAGTGCCTATTGAGGATGAACCGTAACGACTTCAACCTCAATTTCACTATGTCATTCGACAAACAGTGCGTTACGTTTCTTGATGTAGAGGTCTGCAGAGGTGAGGAAGGAAATATCACTAGCAAACTATATAGGAAATCAACCGCAAGTAATGCCATATTACATGCGAGTAGCTTCCACCCCAAACCCCTCCTCAACTCTATCCCATATAGCCAGTACCTGAGAGCAAAACGAAACTGCTCCGACATCAACACCTTTAAATTAGAGGCAAATAAGCTATGTGACAGGTTACTACTAAGGGGGTACTCCCACGCATCTCTGAAACGCTCTTTTAAAAAAGCCCTCATGCAGCCAAGAGAGGAGCTACTATACTCCAAAAAAGCAAACAAATCTGACAAGAACGATATTGATACCCTTAGAATCATTACTAAATTCAATAACCAACATAGACAGGTTAGGAACATTGTGACAAAATATTGGCACATGCTACAGTGCGACCCAACATTAGGACCATTGGTCCCACAGAGACCCCTTTTTACATTCAAAAGAACTACCTCCCTGGGAGACAAAATTACAGCCAGTGAGTTTAAGGCAGGGACTAATAAGACACACTGTAAGTACAAGGGGACATTCATGTGTGGCAAATGTAGATACTGTAAATATATGCTTACAACTAAAAACCCGATTCTTCCAAATGGTCAGTCCTTCCACCCCAAACATTTTGCCAATTGCAGGACCCACGGGGTGATTTATTTACTTCTATGTGAATGTACATGCTTTTATGTAGGAAAAACCAAGACAGAATTTTGGAAGAGGGCATATAGACATCTAGTAAGCATGGAAACTGGCGACCCGGACCTCCCACTGGGGAGACACACCCTAACAGTACATAATGGCATTTGCCCAAAAATCAAAATTCTTATCTTGGATCGGGTACATCCAGAATCGAGGGGAGGGGACTGGAACAAGACACTGCTGCAACTAGAGTCCCGGTGGATATACAATCTAAGGGCCACCGAACCCCCAGGCCTAAACGAAACCATTTGGTTTAAACCCTTCCTTGAAGGCTTTTCATCTGGTGGTAGAGAGCAGTAGGGAAGACCACCCCACAGACAACCACAGGTCTAGGGTTGGACTACAGATCCATATCCCATCCATTACTACCCTCTATATAGGGGACACTACCATTGGCCGTATGGTCTTCTACATGTTTGGTGGACCCCCGCCTATTTGCCACCTACACCCATTTATAGGTAAGGAGAGGCTCTAAACCTAACATCCTATGCAGCAGTCGAGCTTGACCATTACACCAGCCCCCCCCCCCCCCCTTAACCTTCATAGAAGAGAAACCTCTATTGCATTATAGGACACACAGCCTATATACTATACACCATGCCATTTTGGGTCATGAATTAAACTGTTGTTACCTATTCTGTATATTGTGTTATATGATACTTGAGGTTATTAATGCCTAGACCATATGCATGTATACTTGGTGTTATCTATGACTCTTATCTACGTAACGTGCCTCCCAGCTGCACATTCCCTATATCTGTCTATGTGATTACCGCTTTGTTATATGTCCCTCCATCAGGTTACCATCTTAACCCGTATTATACTGCCCATCGGTTCTGCTTCCCTGCTATAGCAACAAAACTCAGTATATTATCATTTTTATCCCCTTTTATTAGATGCACAAAATATGTGCTCTGACTCATTCTTCATTAGCCTTACATTACGATCTGCTATCTGCCCGGCACAAAAAGAGCCGCCTGAGCGAGTTTGGGCTCATAGCGGCGCTGTGTGAGGTACAGTATTTACTGTCCTCCATCTTGCGACCCCAACGGACATGCGCAGTCTGTTGGGGAAGCTAGACGTGCCGGCGGGTGCAGTAGGCGTGGCCACGCCTCATGACGTCTGCGCACGCATGTGCTGTGGGAGCCTGGCGGCGCGTGCTCCACCCGGGGGGCCAGCCAGAGTGCGTCCGTCCCTCCCTCACCACAATCAGCTGTTGCTTCTTTCCCATCAACGGCTGATGGGTGGGGAGGGCTTTATTTATCCAGCCTCAGCTCACACCAAGCGTCATCTGCTGCAGACAGGACGCTTTGGGTGAGAGCTGCTGTGATACATGGTTAGTAATTTACTACATACTTATTGACCCAGATCTTTATATTGAAACTACCAGCTATTAACCTTATCTGCTACCTGTCATGCTCTATTTACTTCACCTATTATCTGCTATGCTCTATGGGTTTTTTCTTTTCTTACAATACACCTATTGATCCAGATTCCTTTACTGAAACTACCAACCATTTTTGCTACCTGGATGCCTTATATATTTTTCTTCTGTTTTCCGTTTTTTTACTCACCATCTCTCTTTCTCTGCCTTTTCTTTCCCATCCTTTTTCCGTTCCTCTTTCCTTTCCTTCCCCCATTTCCCCTCCCTCCCCGGTCTCCCTCCCCGGTCTCCCCCCCCCCTTGTCCCCCCCCCCCCCCTTGTCCCCCCTTTCTGTCCCTCCCTCCCTTGTCCCCTTCTTTCTCCTCCCTTTCTCTTTCTTCCCCCCCCCCCCCTCCTTTCCTCTTGTTCCTGTCTCTTGCCCTCTCCCCCCCCCCCCTTTTCCTCCCTTTATCAATCAGGGTATTGATATACTTCCTATTTCCATGTTGACTCTCCAGTTATTTGGGCCTTACCTGATCCACACCCATCATCAGCTATTGTCCTCCATACTATAGGCGGACCAGGTAGGATACATTCTTTGGACTTTCCATGTACTACTCTGGCTACTCATATGCTTGACCAATGTGCACACTTTTTATATATATATTTTCATGACTTACAGGATTCGCATTTGGCCCCAGTGTGATCTCAGATCTAAACTTTCATACGCCCTCGACTAATGGGCCTCTCTTCCCATTGAAAGGAAGAATAAATTACTTCATATATCCATACTTATCTATTCCCACCTCGACAGTGGCTATATGAATACTCTTGTTATACTCTACTAAAGTTCTACACACCACGACCAGGGAACGCGTCTGATGGGCAGTATGTGTCAATACATCTATGTTCTTTTAAACTCTTTATGGAATGCATAACCAATATCTATAGATACCAATGTAAGTGTAAACAGAAATATATATACAGATTTATGCAATTATAGGTTTTTTGTTCATGATTTTCAATGTGTACTTACTATGTTTATGTTATATATATCATTTCTCATATAGAAAATTCTTTTTCAATCCTACAATCACCCCTGAAGAAGGAGGCATAAGTAACTCCGAAACGCGTCGGGTGCAAATGTATTGGTATCACTAGCTTTGTATCTATGGAACTGCATTCCTTGTTTTTAATTATGTGATTGTGTGACATTCACTCGATGATTTTTTGTAATAAATAAATTGTTATTTACTTCATATACCTTTCTAAATGTTCTCTTAAATGTGCCTTCAAAGTCCACTAGGGGAATTTCCTTTGTTTCCCTGAGACTGAGTAACTTAACTGAATATGCTAGAATCACCATTAAGATGTTTGTATATCACTATCATATCTCCTCTCAAGCGTCTTTTCTCCAGGGAGAATAAGTTTAATGTTTATAGTCGTCTCTTATAACCAAGGTCCTCCAGTCCCCTTATTAGCTTGAGTGACCTTCTCTTGACTCTTCTCCAGCTCTAGCACATCCTTCCTGAAGACTAGTGACCAGAACTGGACAGCATAGTCAGGATGTGGCTGGACCAGAGTTTTATAAAGTGGCAGGATTATAATTTTCTCTCGAATAAAATAACCTTTTTTATTTTAATATTTAATTATATCTGCACACAGAAATGCAAAATGACCTTCCTTTATTAAAATAGCCATCAGGAACATATTCTATGCCAACATGTTTTGTACTAGGCACAGTGCTTTCTCAATGTACATTTTTTTTAAAAAGCACAAAAGATGCAAGAACAAAACTTGTCGTTTTTTTCACTGAAGGAAGATCATAAAATTTCCATCTCTGCGTGCGGTGTTGCTGGTACAATTGAAAAAAATCTGATTGGTTGCCTTCAGTTCTGCTCTGGCGTATTTGGCACCAATCTGCTCCGCTGAATCCTCCTCCAATTTTTAATGTAATGCCTTAAATGTCCCTGAGACAGTATAAAAATACACCAAAAACACAATAAAAGAAAGGGAGCAGACCTAGTGCATTACCAACATAACCATTTTTATTGAAAGGTAAAAAGTAATCTACTTACAAACTCTTAGCAAACATAGGCGTGTAAAATGGTGCCGACAAGAATACCTTCAAGAGCCATAGCCCTCAGCCAGTGGTGTGGGAAGCCCTCGTAGCATCCAAAGGCTATCATGTTTCGAGGGTCAAGCCCTTCGTTAGAGTCAAACTGGGTATGAATGATTTCAAAACAGCCTTTATACCTTTGTGAGCTATTGGCCCAAGTGTACCCCACCCTCATACCTTTAACAAGGAGAGGAGTCAGAAGCGGAGCACAGGTCACAAGAGCCAATTGATAAATACACAAATAAATAAATGCATAAATGGTTCATAATCATCTCAGCAACAGACCGGCATGTGAACACGTAATGCCTCAAAAACAATAAAAGGTGGCCAACATAATGATCGCTATGTCATAAACAATTGGGGAATCCCTTTTAATCTTTACCTTCTTCCAACTAGTACCATTCTAGTATCAGCAGCTTTAACTCCCCAACAAGGGATGCAATGATAACTAGATGCAACCTGTAGCTTAATCATCTATCTCACATGGCCAGGGCTTTCCCAAGGGGACCAGAAACGGCGCCGTCACACCTCTGGAGCACACACCATATGTGGAGCCCAGAAGGTTGGAAGTGCCGGTGTGTGTGCGTTCCACCCGCACTTCCGGACAAATTGGCGTCACATCCAGCATCATGCTCTCCGGAGGAGGGGCCATGGATGGTATCAGTGCAATGTGTCGCTGCACACTGTATATCCCCCACGGTGGGCAGATGTTGGAACTGTAATCTAAACCAATGTCTCTCTCAGCCACAAATGTCCAGGACATCCTGCCCCGAACACGCCCAAGCTAAGAGAACCATAACAAATGTGCACCACCATAGTAACAATAATCCACTTGGGGGGGGGGGGGGGTCTTTTTGGCACCAAATATCACGTTAAGGGTATAATGATACAACTGAATACCAACCTATCACCTGATATTATTGTTATTGAAATAATTGATGCTCCTATTAGGCTGATGGCAGGACAACAGAAAAGACAACTATGGCATTTGTTCTATGTTTGCTAACCGATCTGTAGAAACAACAAATGTCGATGTGGGTAAGTATGAATACCAAAAAATTGTGTAGTGCTAAAAAGCTGTGACCTAGTAAAAGGAGACATACAAAAAGTCAACCTCAGTGTGCTGTGATCGATGTATAGTGACTCAAAACAACCTACAAACAAAATATTTGTGTTAGGGATAAGATCATACACACAAGTAAGTTTGAAATGAATAGTATAGCACAAAATTAAAAAACACAAAAAGCAAACAACTCAATAAGTGTCAATGTCCACACGGAGATAGAGATATAGAATATATATATATATATATATATATATAGATATAGAGAGAGAGATATCTAGATATATATATTTATATCTATCTATATCTGGAAAATCTCCTCAATCTCCAACTGAAGTTGAAATATAATCAGAGTGGACTGTTGGATGCACTTATGGACACTCCAGAGAAATTCACAGATGAGAGGTTGGGTACTCTTACTGGACAAGGTGGACGCACATACCGTACGACAGTGTGGATTACTGATGGTATGCTGATGCCAGGCTGAGTTGTGCCAGTAGATCTGCAACTCCAGGCCACTCGCTAGTTGGTTTGCGGCTCCAGAACACTCGACAACCAGATCAATCCAAGGGACGATGTTAATGGGAAGGTAATCATTCATCAGTACCCAAATACAGAAAAGGAAGAAAAAAGGAGCTCCATATGGCGCAGTTCAACCAAAAAATGGTTTATTGGAATAAAAGTTATCTTACAGCAAAGTGCAGGATAAAAAGTAAAAAGTGATCACAAAAAGATAAAAAAGCAATGTGCCCGTCTTCCTTCCCTCCTTCCCCCCACACCTCCAACGCCCACCCCCCCCCTTTTTTTTTTTCTCTTCTTCTCACTCCATTCTTTTCTTTCCCTTTCTCAGGCTCATCTCGGGCCTGGCCCACAATCACTCTACCCTTTTCGCCCTTTCATGCTGTCTTTCTTTCTTTCAAAATGAAAAAAAAAAAAAAATTAGGAGGAAGCCGTTCACAAAGGGAACATGATTCCCCGACATAGTATCAAAACGCAAATGATACAAGTAGAAAGAGAATTTAGAGAAGACGGGACATATGTACGGCCACTGGAATATTATCAACAAGTCTCTCAAATCTGTTTTATGCCTCCATGCCGCTTTAGTTAAATAGCAATATAAATCATTTTGTCTTCTTGTTTTACGCAGTTATAGTGCAATTATCATACATGTTTCTTTATGGCTATTTAAAAGTGAAAACATTTTGTTGTTTGTCCCGATGAACCGGTTTTCCTTTATAAATAAACAATTTAGAAAAAAAAAAAAGCAATGTGGGAAGTAGGAGGTGCTGGTCTGACGCGTTTGACTAAAAAGTCTTCCACTGGGGCATATCCGGTGGTCCATTCTGATTATGTGTTTCGACTTCAGTTGGAGATTGAGGAGAAATAACTTTTCCATATTATATATATATATATATATATATATATATATATATATATATATATATATATATATATATATATATATATATATATATATATATATATATATATCCCCGTGTGGACATTGACACTTAAGGTTTTTTTTTCGTGTTTTAGTTTTGTGTTATACTATTCATTTCACACGTACTTGTGTGTATGATCTTATCCCTTACACAAATATTTTGTTTGTAGGTTGTTTTGAGTCACTACACATCAATCTCAGCACACTGAGGTTGAGTTTTTGGCTGTCTCCTAGGTCACAGCTTTTTAGCGCTGCACAATTTTTTGGGATCTTGACTTGGACTTTGAGTGTCAGCTGCTATTTTTATTTCACTTTGATTTGGTTTAGCGCAGCATTTCCCCCCTTTTTTCACACATAAGTATGAATAAATATAAACGTTAATTATGTATCTATTTATATATATAAAAAAAAAAAAATTTAAAACCACCAACGCAAAAATGACACGGCAACAGTAGTTAAGAGCAACCATACTTTATTACATAACAAGCTTCATAAAACGAAAAATAAAAACAGGAAGCATTCAAGCATTTGAACAATACAATAAGATGCTGTAAAAAGAAACGCTCCATTCAAGTGTTTGGAGGGCAGCTAAACATTGAGATACTTTATACCTTCACCTGGGAAGTGTCACAAAGCTAGCTTTGGTTTTTTTTTTTTTTGTTATTTTTTTTTTATTATTTTGTTGCTTATTTTTAATTAAGCCCCACAAAAGCATGAGAGAGACCTTATACACACACAACTTATTATAGGTCTCCCGCTCACACCGTTAGTCCTTTTATCGCTGGGGGAAGGCCCTGCGATGCACAGTATAATAATACCAAGCAGAAGCTCCTCCCTCATTCAGTAATAAGTCAGGGGCCAGCGTTCACTACAGTACTGTATTGTAATAAGTTACAGATAAAGTGTTTTTTTCTTTATTGAAATACAGAAGGCTGACTTTGAAATGACTACCATTACAAGGATCACAGCGCACCCAATTGGCAGATCGTTAGACCAATTTGCCTAGCTACAACAATACAAAAACACCATTTGTGCTAGTAAGAGCACCAGGGAAAAAGCAGGACATCATGTACTAAATTAAAAAAAAAAAAAAAAAAAAGAAAATGCTATTTTAGTCACTGCTGGGTTGTTCATTAACTGAGGTATAAAAGGCCGTAAGAGTACTCAAGTGTTAATATCAAATGTAAAATCCAAGCGGCTGTGTCCTGTATATATTTTTCAAGTTACAAGTTTTAGTGCAGGATAGTACAGTTAGAAAAATGTTCTGGCAGACTCCTCTATGCTGCGAGTTGCACATAGCACAAGGTGGCCATTTTGTCCCCTTGACTATTCTCCCTCATTGGTTCTCTGGAGCTGGCCTTAAAACTGGCTTGGATGTGATGGCCCAGTCGGGGCAGGTAGGTGAGAAGACTAGCTTTGAAGGCAATTAGTCCATTTGACTATTTGCCCTCTTGAATTCTCTAACGCCCCTCTGTGGACCATATAGATAGCCTTCGAGCTCACTGAAACCTAGTAACATTGCTGAGGCAGTGGTATAAGTGACCGGGCACACAAAAAGGCTTGCCGTGCTGTGTGCAACTGACAGGCTCTCTTTAATATTTTCCCAGATAAGCTAAGGCTATATTGTTTCTATACCAGGAACCAACGCTGAAGTGTTTTTTTTTTTATTTTTTTTTCTTTGTCTCATACAATATTACACTTCTCTTCTGATTATTCAACACATGTCACACCACTAAATACAGTCCAATCATCTAAGGTTTATATTTTTTTTAGACTGCAATAAAAAGAAGATTAAAAAACAGCTTCCAAATAAGTCACGAGAAAAAAAAAAAAAAAAGTAAAACAAACCAACTATTTAAAGGCTAAGCAGCGAAAAAAAACACATGATTCATTAATCTCTTAAACTTCATCAATCAAAAAAGAAAAAAAAATTGTAAAATGTACAATCATTTCTATTTGTAAACAGTTAAAAGCCACAAGTTGATTTGTATCGTTCGACACAAAATCAGAATCAAGGCAATGAGTCAATGGCAATGTGTGTAACTAGAAACGTGGGCTCCTCCAATCTAGATTGAGGCTCCACCAGTTTTTGGGAAGAAGCTTGGGACTGCTAGAGACATTAATGCACCTTTTGTTAGATTCATTTGCTAGGATATATACACAAAGAAAAAAAAATAATACATATATATACTGGCTTGGCTGCCCCAAATATAAATTGTGGGAACCCACGGGTAATTGTGCTCCTGTTGTCCCCACAGAGCCTGCATTTAAAGTGTCCCTTTTAGCCATTTTGTCAACTAAACTGGAACCCGGCCTCATCCCCTCATTAGGATCTGGAGATTTCCTTGGGATGCCAGTGACATTGCTAGTTCCTGGCACACAAGTAAGGCCTGGTATTCCTGAACATTAGCCTAGGCCGCTACGCCTCAAATTACACAAAAAAAAACCAAGTGGCATCAAATCAAAGAGAACCTTCCTGCTTTGCTCAGGATTTTTGACAAATGTAAAACTGTAAGGCAGGGCGGTGAGATGAGGTTTGTAAACACTATTATCCATGTTGTTCTGCTATGCATGTAACAGGCAGGTAAAGCATTCAGTGCGCTCTATCACAAGTTATTTTGGTAAACAGTAGCGAGACAGTATACGGTCTACTTTATTTTAAGTGTGTGTCCAGGCCAAAACTTTTTTTTCCATTAGTTTTGTGTGGGAAAGGGTGAGCACCCTTGTTGGGTTCAATTGCTATGTGGGGGCATTGTTAGGGATTCTCCTCACCTTCTCTGAGAGGTTTTTTTTAGGCAGGGAGTTTGGTAGAATCAGTACAAGGGACAAAGCCTGCAATAAAAGTCTGCCAAACCAGTGAATACAGCAGGCTTTTTGTGAATACCCAGTTTATACTTTGGGATTATTCTGTTTGCTTTAGTTCAGAACGCTCTCTTCAGCACTTTCTAAGCCCTGATGGAGGACCTTCAGAACCCCAAAACGTGTTGGCTTGTTACTAAAGACTAAGTGTAATAATTTTTCCTGACTAGGCGCTTTACTTCCTGCACACCAAGCAATAAAATGTATGATAGGGTTTCCAGCCCTGCCCCCCACTTTACTAAAGGCAAAGTAAAAAAATAACAATAAGGGTAACTCAGGGGCAGCACATTGGCTTAGGGCTTAGTGGTTAGCACTTCTGCCTTGCAGCAACTGGGGTCTGGCCAAATGCCAGCCAAATATTCCTCCCACGCTCAGAATACAATCCCGCACGATAATTAGATCCTGTCCAAATGTACCCAAGTAAATTATATATACATGTACATATGATTATGTAATAGGGAACATAGGCTGTAAGCTCCTTGAAGGAAGGGACTGATGTAAATGATTATGTAAAGTGCTGCATACAATATTGGCGCTATATAAATGCCTGTAATAAATAAACCTTCATCACGCTCATCAAAACAAAAAAAAGTTTTAGCTGGACATACATACAAATATAATTATGCATAAATAATAATATCAGTGTGTGTATATATATTTACTGTATACGTTGGAATGATACATCTAATTGGTAGGGGACACAATGGATTGTTCCATATGTGTGCTGTACTCCCTGCTTAGCAGATTGTGATTATTTGGCTCTCTCACATCAATGGCTCAGCTCAGACACAACTCATTTAACAATACAATCTCTAGGTGGCTTGTCCTGCAATTGGTTTTGTCTCACATTATATAGTAAAGATCCTCTTGCACTACTCTGAGGACGCTAGGAAGAAACTAGAACTCAGTATATCAAATACAATCAAAGAAATGAAAACACAAAACAAGCAAAAATTTGAAAGTCGCATCAAATGAGACTTTCAAGTAAACTTCACATAACTAAACATATGTTCTCATTGAAAACAGGTTATAATTTCCCTATAACAATTAACTGTTTGCATAGAAGCGAAGTTACAGGTATTACAATTTGCCAAAACACATTGGCAGACAGGTAGCCTGGCTTATACAACACTTTGAAGCGTTAGCCCAGAACAGACATTTCCACAGAATGCACAGGCATAACAGAACTAGCGAATACATTTACAAAAATCTGTCTCACGGGTCTTCCGTACCATGTCATTTGTCAAACTATATTTACAAAAGAAGAACTTCAACTGAAGAGTTTGTGAAGAGCGTCTTTAGAGCTGTAGAGGAGCTGGCCAAGGAAGGCAGGCTCTGCCCTGCTCCCAGTGATGACGGTTTTCTGGCATTTCTGAAAGAAGTTAGGCAAGGTCCCATCTACTAGTTTAGCTCCACAACTCTGCATAGGAATATTGCAAAGAGCTTGCTGTTGCATATAAATAAAAAAGTTCTAGGATGCCGATTCTGAAAAATTTAGGGCATGTTCTGCGGTGATGGGTTTTAGAACTACTTCTCTAGCTATACAAGTTAATGGAAAGGTGACAACAGCTTGCAGGAAGTTGATGCAGCTTACATAAAATTAAAATCAGAGGGAATACAACTGCAGGTCAATGAACTGTATGTACATCAGAAGCATCTCAAATGCAAGTGGAATTCACCTGGAATCACACTGCTCTGATTCGTTGGCCCTTACATTGGACCTGGACTTAGCCCCCTGTTCACACCAGTGCCGCTATGAAATCACACCACGTCAACGCAACTTCAAAGCCGCACATCAGTGCAATTTGCACTGCAGATTAAATTGCGGCTTTTGACATCATATGATAGAAGTCTATGCAAGTCGCAATAAAAATCGGCAAAAGGTAGTGCAGGAGTGGTGGCAATTCGAATCATTCCATTGCCGACAATCGGTGCGATTTGTCATGCGATTTGGAACTGTAAAATCGCACCGGTGTGAACGGGGGCTTAAAATTATTTGGTATAGTATTGGGAACATCTAGAATTAATACGCGTACCTAAGCAGTAACCTGAAAAAAAACACCTTTCACTTTGAGTTCTACCTGAACAATATCGGTGGTGCTTCTTGGTACGAGAGGATGCCTACAGACTTAGAGCTGTATGCCTTACAGGGTAGATCTAAGGCACTGCTGCCTCTGAAGGCTTAGATGAAGTTTGGTTGATGTCACTACTGTGCTGTAAACTGGTTCTTCTTGCTGAAGGCTCTGACAGGGATGCAAAGCCCTGCCTCTACCAACATGGCCATCTCCACAGAGAAACAGTGCTTAAGAAGACATGGTAGGTTAGTATTGGGGGATGGATCAGCTGCAGGGAGAACATAGGCAATACTGGCGACCTTTTTCACCTGTACCCAATGGCTTTTGATTGCTATTTTTTTGGGCACAGCTAATTCTGGCCCTCTAACAACTTATGAAGCAAATGCATCCAAGAGAGCAGACAAATGGTATGGAGGCACACAAAAAGCCCTAAATTGTATACTTTCAAAATACACTAAACCTTCATCACTGGAAGAATCAAGTACTTTGCCCACCCTCCACCGCAGCATTAGGTCGCAGCTGTCCTTTAACCTGACCTAATAATCAGAGCAAAACCCTGACAGATGGATGACCGGCACTTCTAATAAACCTAAACTACAATCTGACTCACACAAAAGACCATAAGTTATCCACAAACAAGAGATTCGGAAGAGATTGCACTGACGGGCAGAATGCCGTATCCAGAAATATAAACAGCAATGTGCAGAGTACAGTAACTGCCAACCAGTAATCATTTTCATGGAGAGTACTTCGGTAAACTGAAATCTGATTAGTTGTTGGGGGGATTACTGCAGTTCAATACTGTTCCATGTTCTGAATGAACCAAAGCTATGGGACAATATACACCAATTTCAGAAAGTTTTCAACTTGTAAATATAAGGCAGTTTGTATTTTAGGTTTATTCCTGTAAACATCATGAGCACACAGTGGAGATAAGACATAATCTACAAGTTTAATACAATTTTGCAGGGTAGAAGGGACATCAGCAATGACTACATATTGCATTCTCAGATGATATGTTGTTGCTTTGGACAATATGGCTGAATCCACTGAGTGTAAACCAGTGTACTGAATAGGCACTGTATATGCACTACTTCAAGAAAGGTCTTCAGTCCTCCATACCTGAAGCACATATGACTCTACTATAATATTGCAGGAGACCACTACCAGCAAGACAAAAATGGTTTCCTCTAATATTCTATTCATCTGTGCTGATAAAGCCCCCAAAAAATAGAAAAGACTTATCCCTTCAAATTACCAAGTCGTTACTAAAATGTTAATCATCTGACATGCATCAATTATATCCGTGCAAAGAAGCTCACTGGAGGCTCTGAGCGCTCCCAGCAATCAGACTACCCTGTGTATGGCCATCTTGGCTTGTGTTGTCCCATAGAAAGGATCACACCTGATATAAAGAGAAAAACAGATGGGAATTTACTGTATACACTTATCTCCTCAATATCACAGTCTCATACAGCAAAAGATAACACTAAACCAACACAAACCTTAAAAAGTGGTTGTAAACCTGAGTCATTGAATTTGAACTAAGCACATATGTGCAGTGTTTACTTATTTCTCCCCAAAGCTCTAAGTGTCGTCTCTCTCTGGTGCTTCATTCCTCTGTTTTCTGGACACGAGAACAATTTGTGTCGGGGGAGCTCAGAATGGAGCTGGTCTATTTACAACACAGTAACACAACACACATTAACTGCAGTCTCTCTGCCCCCTCCTCTTTGCTGCTGACAGATAAAGATTTTTTTTAACACGACCTGCACTTCTGAAGGGGTGTAGAGGGGAGACGACTACAGATAAAGTAGAACCTATGTAGAAGGTTTAATCTCTGTATTATCTGAGGCTGTTCACTTCACTGGGGATATGTGAGGGTTTACAACCATTTTAAGCTGGCCATACACAGCTCGAACGCTGGCCAATTCCTGCTGAGTCACCTGAAATTCAAGCTGTGGGTGGTCCTAAATGACATCACCCAGCTCAACAAACTTTAAGTCAAAAACTGAAGGAGACATATAGAAATTGTGGAGCAGTTACTGCATCCTATCACATGCAGTCACTACTCAGGTACTCAAGTAACAGTGGGTGCTGCGGCTGCTTGAATACAATAGCCGGAAGTGCTCCATCCATGCTTCGTGTGGATGAAGGAATCAATTTGCTCCGCTACAACCCATGGGCTAAACAAGAGAAATCTAGCCATGCATGTCTAGTCTAAGTTACAAAAACTGGAATGAAACAAGCCACTCAAGGCATTTATACAAGTATGCAAGTAAAGGCTCCAGGATCCTATCTGTATAAAATATATTTGGGTTAACACTATAAACCTGAGGGCATCTGCTTTCCTACATACATCTCATTAGCAGCTCTTGAAAAGAAATCAGTCAGCCTTTCCTCAGCCTGAAATGGCTTACTGCAGCACAGCAGTACAGGAAAGGTTATTACAATTGGGTTCTGAATAAACCTTTTACAGACAAACCTGGGACCTACTTGTAGCTCTTTTAACACAATTAAAAAAGGAATTTCCGATTTAAAAAAAAAAAAGACACCTATACTGGAGACAAAAACTACTGGGTGCCAAAGCGAACCTCCTAAAAGCATTAGCTGGATAGCTGTACTGGCTTCAGTACCTTGCGAAACTAACATGCAGATTAGTAAGTCACACTACTGCCCACGTTGGTGATCTGCATGCTTGTTCCATGTCAGTGCTTCAAAGTATTAAAGCCATTGGACCAGCATGGCAGTCAGGGGATAAACACTTCCAGGAGAGATCAGCAATACCAGCCCCTATTGTTTAACCGGAATTCCTTCAGCTTCATGGAACTTCCCACTGTCAAAGTCAAAGCAAAAATCGCTATTTATGTGTTTTTTATATTGTGCTCTTCAGACCAATGACAAGGCCAATCAAAGAACTTCTCATATAATGCTATACAGAATGAAATCTAGGGCAAATCAAGCACTACAAGCTTCTTATACAGAGCTCTGCAGACTTATGTCTAGGCCAATAAATTAGAATTTCCCATACCATGCTCTACAGAAGCCTCTTAGCCAGGGTTCAATAGAAAGTGCCTGCTAGGGGTTCCTTGAGGAAAAAAAAAAAAAAAAAAAAAAAGCTGTGGCAGATTAAAGTGGTTGTAAAGGCTCAAGGTTTTTTTTTTAACTTGATGCATTCTATGCACAAAGGTAAACAAACTGATGTGTGCAGGAGCCCCCAAATACTTACCTGAACCCCATCTCTATCCAGTGTTGTGCACAACAGCCACATCTCTCTGGGGACTCTCACTCCTCATTGGCCGAGGCAGCAATGGCTCCCACTGCTGTCAACCACAGCCAGTGGGGGGCAGAGAGAGATGACGGGGCCCGAGCCACAGCTGTGTGTGAATGGGCAAGCAGTGCAGTAGCTCGGAAGCAAGCCTGCTCAGGTGCCCCACAGGAAGCTGCTTGCTGTGGGGGCACTCAGCAAGAGGGAGGGGCCTAAAGCGCCACGGGGAAACCCAGAAGAGGAGGATCAGGGTTGCTCTGTACAAAACCATTACACAGAGCAGGTAATAACATGTTTGTGATTAAAAAAAAAGCCTTTAATATCACTTTAATCTCCTGCCTACTGACCACCAATGTAATGGGTTACTACAATTTTCACTCACTGTTTTTCCATTCTGGAGATTACAGACGGAAGTCTAGGCCAATCAAGTACAAAAGCTCCTTATACAGTGCCCTACAGACTGAAGTCTAGGCTAATCAAGTGCAGCAGCTCTTCATGTAATTGCTCTACAGACTGAAGTCTAGGTCAATCAAGTGCAATAGCTTCTAATACAATGCTCTACAGACTGATGTCTAGGCCAATCAAGTACAACCTCTCATACAATGCTCTACACACATTGAAGTCTAGGCCAATCAAGTATAACTTCTCTTCCAAGACTATGGTCTCTACTACAAGAGTTCCCCAGCGGCGGTGCTGCAGGGGAAATCTAACTGCAGCTTTGACTGAAATGTTTTATTACTTTGGGTTTACTGGCTTTCAATGTGGGGACAAACCAGGAGCAGTAGTTGCTTTAACTCCCCATGGAGATGGGGAGCAGGAAAAAAACAAAAAACAAAACAAAACAATACAAAAAAAAAAAAAACCACAAAGAAGAGGTTTGGGGAGTAAGACAGGAGAGAAATTGCTGGTAACTCCTGCTCCTCCCAAGAATGTGCGATTGGAAGGATTACAGGTCAGATTTTACACATTTTACCCTTGTTCAGTTTCTGAATTCTTTGACTGAACAAGCAGAATACCATTTATGGCAAAAAAATAATAATGTAACTTGTTCCTTTGTTATTAAGTATTTGCAATCATTCACTTCTAAACACTTTTTTTTCCTTTTTTTTTTTTTTTCTTTTTACAACACACAATCAGTCAGCCCAGTACTTGGTTACAATGTGCATAAATGTGCATAGTTACTAAATAATCAGCTTAAGGAAAAAAAACAGACAGACATTGCAGAACATGAATAAAACACTGTCACAAAAAGCAAAGACATTGAGCCACTTAAAAAAAAAAAAAAAAATCAACTGGGTCGATATCGGCAAATCTCAAGACTACTCGCTAAAAAGACACAGCATGTAAAGTAAAAAGCTGACAAAACTTGGCTTTAGAAAGCTTTTAAAGGGGGATTTTTTGGCAGAGTCTTTGAGAATTAGCACAGTTAGTGCTCTTCAGGAAAACAAAACAAAAAAGTTGCATTATATAGTGATTTATCTTACTGGGGATGAAGGGAAGGGTTACCTTTCGTAGTATACATATTATTCCTGAGAGCCAGTCTTTTTTTTCCCCTCCATTTTGATTAAGAGTTAAGCATCACACAAAAAGGAAAAAAAAAAAAAATATGACTAAACACTGTTGACTCCCAGAGAGTTAAAAGCATCCTCAGCACAATTTTTGCTTTTTTTTTTTTTTTTTTTTTTTTTTAAACCGATGGAAGAGTAAACATTTATTTGGAACAAAAATCCCCCCCCCCCATCTCCCCAAAAAACAAGACCCTCCCAACGGGAAAGGCAGACTAACGAAAAAACCCCAAAAAAACATTGTAAACAAGAGGTTCCAGGTAAGGCCCCTCTAAACAAAATGCAAAGCCTCTGAAAGTGCTGCCCCCTACTGGCACATGTAGGGTGTATGTCACAGCTGTGGCCACTATTTTTTATTTTTTTTATTTTATGTTGCTTTTTAAATTTTTTTTTTATTTTTTTTTTTTAATCACATATATAATTTTTTTTTATTAAAACCGTAGAGCTAAATTCTAATAGGTTTAGTCATGAAAACCTGGTGCAATACTTTATTCTTTTTCTTTATTTAAAAATGCAAGTTTTAACTGTCGTTTCACTTGACTCCTTTTGCAGCGATGAAAGCGCCGGTGAGCGCCATTGCTCTGCAATGGATTACCGTGCTTCGCGCTGGAGATGGAAGTCAGTTAAAACTATGTAATACCACAATAAGGTAGGTATATCAAGGCATCTTAGAAATGACAAGCATTAAATCACTTTTTTTTTGTTTTTGTTTTTTTGAAGTACACGCTAGAGTAAACAGTTACACTTGAGCTGTAAAATAAGTGTTTGACGCACCTTTCAGTGCAACCTAGGCAAACATAGGGACGGGGGTATGGGGTTGCCAGCTTGGAAGTACAAACCCAGAGAAAGGACATAAACTGGAATTCAAAAACGAAGGAACAGCTCATTGTACGTAGTTCTAATATGAATAGCACTAATGTGGAAGTGTAAATATAGATTTTTTTTTTCTTTCCTCTATTTCACATTATAATATTGGCCTGCATGATTCAAGTATTTAAAAACTGATATGTTTTGGGCAAAAAAACAAAAAACAAAAACAAAAAGTGGGAAGTGTGCAGAAGAGCTGGCTGCAGGGAGGCCCTGCAGAAGTTTCGACCGAGAGTCCAGCCAGGGGGAGGCTGATTATTAACAATCATCTGAGGTCATGGGGTGACTAGGCTACATGGGCTCTCCATTTAAGTGATCGATGGGGAGGAAAGCGCTGACTGACGGGCTGCCCAGACTCCTGCCCTCGTTGCCTGGGGTGCCCCACAGGCTTGTGGAATAGTTTGGGGTGCCCCAGAGAGAAGTGCCATGGAGGTCTCCAGAGCTAGAGCCAGAAGCACCTGGGCTGTTCCAGTGATTGAAATCTCCGCGGTTTGAGATGCTATGAGGGCTATCCAAAGATCCTAGCCGGTTGTGACCAGAGCCCAGGGACTGCCAGCCAGGGGAAGGGGTCATGGACTGGCCTTGTGCAAAGAAACGACTTATCTCCTCTTCACTGGCAAACTCGGCAAGGATAGTAGTGTTCCCTAAAACACACCTGTTAGGAGACAAGAACCAGAAGCATTAGTATGAAAACAAACTTACCGTCTGCTACTGTTGATTCCTCCTTCCTACTTTGAGAAAGGAGGAAAGGAGGAAAGGAGGAAAGGAGGAAAGGGGGAGGGGGGGGGGGGGGGGGAAGACTACTGCAGATGTAAAATGCAGGCTACTAGGGATTCATATACCTACAGCAGCTTCCCAAACATTTCTCTAATAGCTGAACACCAGCGTATTCTTAAAGTGATTCTAAAGATTTTTTTTTTGTTTAACCACCTCAATACCAGGCCAATTCTAACACCTACATGTAAAAATCTTTTTTGCTAGAAAATGACTTAGAACCCACAAACATATATACTTTAAACAAAGGCCCTAGAGAATAAAATGGTGGGTGTTGCAATTTTTATGTCACACGGTATTTGCGCAGCAGTTTCTCAAATGAATTTTAGTGAACACAACACAATATAACTACCACTTTTTGTGCAAAAAACGTAAAAGATGTTACACCGAGTAAATAGATATTGAACATGTCACTCTTTAAAATTACACACACTCATGGAATGGCGACAAACTACAATACTTTAAATTATCCATGGGTGATGCCTTACAGGCCTTCGCAGGTTATTAGATTTACAGAGGAGATCTGGTGCTATAATTATTGCTCTCGCTCTGATGTTCATGGTGATAACACACGTGTGGTTCAATCACTGTTTACATAGGCGTGCAGGACCGACATGTGCATTCGCCACTGTTTAAGCACGGGGGTGGCGGGGCCCTTGAAAAAAAAAAAATTTTTTTTTTTACAGTTTCTTTTTTTTTTCATCACTTTTATTGCTGTCAAAAGAATAGTAAACATCCCTTTAACAGCAATAGCAATTACAGGTACTCTTTATGGAGCGATCAGAGGTCTACCCCCATCTCTCCTATGGGCTCCAATGCAGCCGGTCAGGCACAGAACGGTCTGATTGGCTGCTTCACTGGCCGCAAAGTAAACAAAGAGCTGGAACGGGAAGTGATGAAATAGTCGTCACTTCCGGTTCTGAAGTCACACAGTGGGAGGAACAGCTTCAGTTCCTTACTGAGGCCAGACATGGATGCCACCGGCCGCATCATTACTGGGTCTCTCGATCCCTCAGGAGAACCTGGTAAAGGCGGCGGTGGGAGGGGGATGGGACCCCCTTCCGCCACCTGTAAAAGTATTGCAGTGGCTACCCAGCCGCTCTGAATTTTTACATAGAAACGAATCACCAGCTCTAAAAAAAATGACACCGGGATTATGGTTGTAGCCTGAACCGGTACAATCGATTCCCTATGGCAACATATATATACTGTGGCCAGTAGGGAAGCGTTTATAAAAAAAAAAAAAAAACAAAAAAAACAAAAAAAAAAACATGTTAGTTATACTTACCTGCTCTGTGTAATGGTTTTGCACAGAGCAGCCCTGATCCACTTCTCGGGTCCCCTGCCGGCGCTCCTGGCTCATCCCCCTTGACCAGTGCCCCCAAAAGCCTCTTGCTATGGGGGCACTGGTGCATGCTCACTCCCGAGCCCCGCTATGTGTCCATAAGACACAGAATCGTGGCTAGGCTGCACCCTCTCCACATTGGCTGTGATTGGCAGCAGGGGGAGCCAATGGCTCCTGCTACAGTCTCTCAACCAATAGGGAGAGAGAGACCTAGGACAGCAAAGGCTTCCGTGCACATTGCTCAGGTGGGTATTAGGGGGGGCTGTGGGGGGGAGCAGCCCACAGTTTTTCTACCTTCATGTATAGAATATGCATGAAGGTAAAAAAAAACTTAGACTTACCGGTGACAGTATTTCTAAGAGCCTTTCAGGACAACCTTGGAGAGAGCGCAGCTCTGCCCATTTTCCAGGAAACACATACAGCCTTAAAATCGCCTTTCAGGACAACCGAGAAACTTACCCTAGGGTGGGACTACTACTTGCATTACCTTCCTGCCGAAGGCTTGATCTGTGGCGGACAGTAAGTCCAAACTGTAATGTTGGAGAAATGTTGAGTAGTTGGACCAAGTGGCAGCCTTGCAAATTTGTTCAGGCGTAGCACCGGCCCAGGAAACTGCCGGTGATCTCAAAGAATGAGCAGCAATACCTGAGGGGGGTATTGCTCCCTTCGCTTTGTAGGTCTCCTTGATTGCCCATCTGTGCCATCTGTCCAGCGTGCTTTTGGAAGCTTTCTCCCCTTTACATGAGCCTGAGAAAATCACTAAGAGAGCGTTTGATTTTCTGAATTCCTTGGCGACTGTAAGAAAGTGTAACAGGCACCTCCTCACATCCAATGTGTGGAAAGCTTCTTCTCCTGGGTTGGCAGGAGTGGAGGAGAAAGTGGGCAAGACTATTTCCTGTGAATGGTGAAAAGTCAAAGAAACCTTAGGCAGGAAAGCTGGATCTGTTTGAAGGATCACCTGGTCTGAAAGAACCTTTAGAAAGGGTTCTGTGACTGCCAGGACCTGAAGCTCGCCGACACCTGTTGCCGAAGTGATTGCTACCAAAAAATTTGTTTTAAAGGACGTTTTTCAAGAATGCTTCCTGTAAGGGCTCAAAACGGAGCTCCCGTTAGACCCTGTAAAACAGACAAATCCCAACTGGGAAAAACTTTAAGGGACACCTGCTATTTCGTGCAAGTGCCCTAAAAAAATCTTGAAATTAAGACCTCTCTGGAAAGAGTATTCTCAAAAAAACCCCCCAAAAAAACACAATAGAGCCACCACCTGGATTTTCAGGGTGCTGGCTGCCAATCCCTTCTAGATTCCGTCATGGAGAAATTCTAAGACTGACACTAAAATTTTGACCTGGAGGCCTTTAGACATACACCAGGAATTGAACTTTTTCCAAATCTTCAGGTATATGGCCCGGGTTACCTCCTTTCTACTAGACAGTAGGGTCTTCACTAATTTATCTGACAGTCCCTTGGCTTTTAGGAGGTCTCCTTCAGAAACCAAGCAGTTAGATGTAACCGGTCTGCTTCCGGATGATTCAGACCCCTGCGCTAACAGGTCCTTCCTGGGCGGCAACTTCCATGGAGGTTTTGCGGCCAGGTTTAGTAGTGTCGCAAACCAGGGTCTTTTTGGCCAAAAAGGAGTGACCTGGATCAGATTGGTATTTTCCTCCCCGATTATCCTTAGGACCAGTGGTATCAGGGGAAAAGTGTAGCACAGCTGGTAATGCCACGGGTGTGCGAGAGCATCTATGCCTACAGCCTTCAGTGGAGTGAGAAGAACTTCTGTACTTTTGCATTCTGTTGGCTGGCAAACAGATCTATTTGAGGCTGTGCCCACGCTTCGGAGGTCATCAAGAAAACTGTTTCAGACTCCACTCGGCTTACACCACTTTCCTTCTGCTTAGGTCTGCAAGCAGATTCTTGGATCCTTTTAGGTGGACCACTGACAGAGGCCACGTTCTGTTCTGTCCAGGCAAGTAGCTGACTGGCTAGTTCCAGGAGTCCTCCACTCCTTGTTCCAGCACATAAGCTACTGCAGTCATATTGTCCGAAAGGACCTGAACATGTTGTCCCTTTACTGCTTGTTGAAAGGCTAGGAGACCGAGAAAGATGGCCTTTAGTTCCCACCAATTTGAGGACTTTCGGGCTTCCGCTTTGGACCAAGCCCCTGAGAGGTTTGGACGTCCAGGTGGGCTCCCCAACCCCAGGAACTTGCGTCTGTTAGACGCTTGTCCAGTGGAAAGACCCAGGAGAGACCTCTCGCCAGGTTGGTTGAATTCCTCCACCACCAGAGCGCCTGTTTTACATTTGAGGTATGTTTGATTTGTTTCTCCAACGACTAATGGTGTGACCATCTTTGTAAGATATTCATCTGAAGAGGTCTGGAATGAAATCTGGCCCACTGTACAGCTGGGATCGACGCTGTGAGAAGTCCTAAGACTGCCATGGCTGATCGAACTGAAATTGAGAGATTGGTTTGAATCTGTCTCACCGCAGATTGGATCGTCTCCATCTTCTCTTGTGGCCGAAAAACTCTTTGAAGCACCAAGTTTATCGTATAGCGCAGAAACCTCATCTCCTGCATTGGTTCTAGATTTGATTTTTCTAGATTCAGGAGCCACCCTACATTCTTGAGGTGAGTCTAAGACATCTGAAGATTTGTCAAGACTTGTTCTTCGGAGTCCGCGAAAAACAGGTCTTCCAGGTATGGGATGAACGAAATCCCTTAGTTTCAGAGGCTCCAGGGCTTCCGCCATTATTTTTGTAAAGATCCTAGGCGAGGCTGAAAAGTCCAAACGGCAGAGCTCTGAATTGGAGATGCCAAACTGAAGTCCCCAGGTTGAAGTCTAGGCGGAGAAAGCGTTGGGAAGCTTGAGCTATCGGGACATGTAAATAGGCGTCCCTTAAATCTAGGGATGCCATGAAAGTCTGGAGTCAGCATCTTTGTTATTGAATGGATCTTGTCTATCCGGAAAGGTTTGTAACGGATCGATCTCTTTAGGATCTTTAAGTTCAGAATCAACCGATACTTTCCCAAAGGTTTTTTCACCAAGATGATGTGAGAAGAGAAGCCTCAGCCTTGCTGATATTTTGGGACCTGGATAATCTCCTCCTGTTGAATCAGATCCTGTAGCAGGCTCATCATTGCGGAAGCTTTTTGTTGATCCTTTGGAAGGGTTGTAACATAAAATCTGTTGGGGGAAGGGGCTCTGAAAACTCCAGACTATATCGCTGGGAGATGACGTTCTTCACGAACAGGCTTGAAGTTGTTTGGTTCCACTGTAGTCGAAAGGCAAACAATCTTTCTCCTACTGGGGTAAGATCGTCATTTGTTTTTAGGGGGCTGGTCTGGGGGAGGTCTAGAGAGAGCTCCTCCTCTTCCCTTACCTCTTTGGGAGACCAAGCGGTTCTTGATCCCTACTTTTGTCGGGCTTTTTAACAGCACGAAAATTATTTTTGATTGGTTGTTTCTTTTTGAAAGGGAAAGCCTTTTTCTTGTCGGCTGTCCTATCAAGGACTGTTTCCAGGTCTGGACTGAAAAGAAGATCATCTGAAAAAGGTAGGCCACATAGCTTAATCTTGGAGGCTGTGTCAACAGACCAAGTTTTTAACCAGACAGCATGTCTGGCTGAATTCACCAGCGCCTACGACCTTGCTGACATCTTAACTGATTCGGCTGAGGCATCAGCCATGTACTTCCGTATCATTGGGAAGGACTCTGGAAGATCTTTACGTGATATGCCCGGCTCTACGTGGCTCTTCAGCTTTTCTACCCAAGATTCTAGGTTCCTTGCGAGAACCATGGAAGCCATAGCAGGTTGGGGGGTTGGCCTATGTGGAATTTTTTCCAAGAGGGAGTCAACTCTCTTAGACGTCATCAACAAGGGCCGGAAGCGCCGGTCGACAGACCCCGCCCCTTAGTCTCTGCATTCCAGGCGCTTGGAACCACTTGCGCCACGCCCCTGCAGGAAGCCCCCATGACGTCACCCGTCGGCCGGGACCAGACATGCGGGATGCACCGCTGACCAGCAGCGGCACCTGCCCGGCCACCAGGGCCATGCCAGTGGACCATGGGCACATAGATGCCAACGCCTCCTGCGGGCCCTTGCATCCACTGAGCTGGAGAGACTGCACGTGTTTCCTGGAAAATAAGTGGAGCTGCGCTCTCTCCATGGTTGTCCTGAAAGGCGATTTGAGAAAAACCTTCAGCCTTCACAGTCACTCCAAGGTATCTTTAGTACTTGCTACTAAGCCCCATTCCCATATATTGCTATTGGCTCATCACTGGTCAACAGGACATGCAAGAGGCAGGAAGGGGTAGGCAAACATATTGCATAGTACTCCGTTTTATGCTTTACGTCTAATACAACAAATTTACAATACAATCTTCTGAAATAGGTTGTAGACATAGCTGATTAACAGTGAGGGCGATCATATAGAGGCATCAGTAAATCTAATTCACATATCTGCTGCACAGCATTGAGCTTACAATCACACTTTCCAGACAAAAAAAGTCAGGATTCACAAAAAAGGGCAAGGGGGGAGAGAAGACTTACATGTGCAGAGACTTTTGTGCCTTTACTACCTCTTCCTTGGAACTGTAACGGACCAGGGCAGTACCGTGGGGCAGGTTCAGGTGGAATGTAATCAGAGGCCCGTGCTGCATACACAGCGTACGCAGGGTGGAGCCATCAATCTGTGGACAGAGGTAAATAGATGAGTACAGAGCAATATCCAACATGGTTGAAGGTTTATCACTGCAAATCACACTCACTTGAGGTGTTAGGTTTTTCAAAACGAGCCAATTTGTTATTCTCCCTGAGCTGCTTTCACTCCAAGTAGAACCTAAAAAAATAAAAAATAGCATCAAACCGTTTAAAGTATTTGTTAGGGCATGTCAAAAAATGCAGACTATAAAACTGCAAATAGTTTGTTTAGCTATAACATCCATTATAAGACTGATGTGGGTGTACAATATATATGTAAATCGTTGCGTAACTTGTTGGCACTATATAAATACCTGTAATTAATAAATAAGGCCTCTGCTCTGAGCTGATGTCAATTGACAGAGCATGGCTTGGGATGTGGTGACAAAACAGGCAAGGCATCCTGCACCTCCAAGCACCAAGCCCAGGGAAGCAAACCGACCTTGCCAGCATGGACCCACTTCTCTGCTTGGCATGATCAGATTAAAAGAAAGGAAACAAGGGGTATTAGCAGGATTCCCAGGATTTTTATAGCAAATAAATGGGAATTAAATCATTAAGCTAGCTTTTCAAGAATACACAAATGCATACATTTAATGGTAATATGAATATTAAACACTTTAAATGTTTTGACCAAAGAGGGGGGGGGTTCTATTACTAAAAATGTTCTGTTGCTTAACACCCCTTTTAAAGTAACATGGAAAAACATCCCCTCCAAAAAACTAGGACCCCCCACAAAGTATTTTCTACATTTCCACCGCAACTTAAACCCTCATTCACACCGGTGCAATTTGTCATGCATTTGACAGTTCCAAGTCAGATGACAGGTCGCACTTGAATGTCGGCAACGGAACTGTTCAAATTTCCCAAACTCATGTCGGAGCAACTTGCAAATCACACTGAAGTGCGTCTGACAAATAGTGCAATTTCAAAGCCGCACCGGTGTGAATGGAAGCCTACACAGAACTTTACCCATAACTATAAAAGTGATTCCCAAGCGAATCCGCCGCCTGGACCACTTCTATTGGACACAGAATCACGCACTAGCTGCTGCCATAACAGCGGTATTTAACGTCAACGTAATGACGTATATGTACTGTGGGCGGTCTTGAAGTGGTAAACTATCCCCAGGTCAAAAATGTTTTTTATTGCACATGTTGGTTTTAGAGTACTTAGCAAGGGTTTCCCCTCCACTTCATTAAGCATAGTCAATTCCATTAGAACTAGGCTACAACTGCTGACAGACACCTTAGGTTAGAGCTACACCAGGATGTTTTTAGTAGCTTATTTGTGCTAGTATAATCTGTAGAACAATTGACTGCTAAACAGAAGGAACAAATGGCTCCCTATGGAGTAAGCTACACAAGTAGCAACCTCACAAGACCACATAAATCTGCATGTGGAAATGATCACTACCACATGTTTTTACATGCTACCTGTGTAGCGCAAACCATAGGGAGCCATTTGTTCCACCTGTTTAGAGATCAATTACTACCGATTTTAATACAGAGACTGAGCTACTAAAATCTTCCACGTAGCTCTGGCTAGGGTAACTTTAGCTGATGTTGTTTAAAGGAAAGGTTTACTTTTAGACAAAAAGATCTATACACTGCACTAGCAGCCTATAAGCATCATAATGGTCACAATGGCAAACGGTCAATGGTCAGTAAGGCCACGTGACCAATGAGAATCACATGAAGGAAGGCCCTCCCGTATTCCAGAACTGGATCCCTGAGCCCCCAAGCCAGAGACAACCCAACAAAAAGACCTGTCCAGGGATTTGAATGCCTTGCCACACAAGGACAGAATGTTGCATTGTAGCCATCTGGAGTGAAAAACTGGGACAATAGAACAGCCTCAAATGGAGGCTATCATCAGATATCATGCAAAACCAGACACAGGCCACTTCTGGACTGGAGAGCTCAAATCTGAGATAAGAGAATATGAAGTTTTTCCTGTGAAAAAGAAAAAAAAAAAAAAAAAAAGACCTCTCGGACTGAGCTTTAATCAGGACTAAACCCAGATACTCCAATGTGATGAATCAGTACCAATGACTTCAGATGGTTTGGGACCCATTAATCACTAGATCATCTAGAAAGTTAGGATCACGTTGTTCGACTAAACCCGCAATATCTATTTTATACAACAGGACCATGTGTAAATACCTCCAAAGGAAATGCCACGAGAATGCAACAGTGCTAACAGTGGGGTTGGCATCATGGTAAACACTCACAGTGCAGAAGACTGGCCCCAAATGACACGGCCATGAACTGGTAGTGTCAGGCCCCACACAAAATGTAGAAATGCTAAAGCGCTGGAAAGATGAGAACATGTAGGTACTCATTTATAAATGTGTGCAGAAGCCAGGAGACAATGACAGACCTGCTGGATTCCATGCAAAATTTCTGGGATCAAGCAGACATTCAGGGCTTTGAGATCCTTGAAAACATTCTGCTAAGGGAACTGGGACAATGACACCTTGATGTAGAGGACCTGATAAACTGTGTGATGACACAAGAACGTTGGAAATGAAACAAAGGTGGTGACCGGGAGCAAAACTCTAGTTTTAAGCCTTGGCATACCACCTCCTACACCCAAGATACAAACTGTCCAAGTGCACACAAAGGTTAATAAAGTCACCACGCTCTGAAAAGCGGGAGCACATCTTCATGTCGAAGGAGGCTTGCTTGAGGATTTGGCAGATTTAAGAGTGCCAGACCTTGCAGTTGGACTGGAAGCCAAACCTGAGTTGAGACCAGGCAATGTCTTAGGTTAGCAAGTGGCAGTGTCCACCAACTTCCAGCAACATTAGCAGAGACCAAAGAGACTCTCTGTGGCCAGCAGGAGAAGCTCCTTCTGTTTATCCTGCGATTATGACAGATTTGCTTTCAATCAATGATTTATGATTATATAATTCACTACAGTCTAGGAGAAGATAGGCAAGTTATAGTAAAGCTGATGGAAGGGATAAGTACAGCGCTGCGCTAAAGAAAGGAGAGCACCAGAGCAGCAGCCAACACACCCGTAGACTCAGGGTGAAAAAAACAACAAAAATTAAGAGTGTAGCGCTATTGGCTCAATAAATGTGTACAGTAAATCAGTATATAAAAATGGTGTAAGAAATGAATAACCTAATACAGTTATTACAACTGCTAAGTGAGACTGTAGTGCACCAAATAAACAAATATAACAGTGACTGGTATATATATATATATATATATATATATATATATATATATATATATATATATATAAAGCAATAACACTTATGTGCATATAACACCTCAAACAGTTTCAAAAGATATAATAGTCCATATCAATTAAGTGAAAAGGATCAAAAAAGTCTGTGATGATAGTGCATAAATGATAATAGGCGAATGCCTCCCAAACGCACAGGGGGGTGATTAAGCCCAATCTGGCAAGTAAGTAGACCGTGGGATAACCGAAAGTGCACGAAAAGTTGAAATCGGTGCCAGGACCATCACCAGAAGAGTATGGAGGCTTACCAGAGTTTAATGGCCTGAAATGGCATACGCCATACAGGTCAAAAAAGCTTAATGACCAACGGGTCTAGGTAGCTTGTCTGGACAGATGTCATCTCCTCTCGATAGGAAGGAAAATCAGCACGGCTTCCACATCAATAGATACACCACCATAGACCAAATTCGTATTGCATATGAGAAGAGAAATACTCACATAGCGTGATAACGTTTTAACTTGGATTTATTAAAAAATATTTAAAAAAAAACAGACTCACATTTTCAGAAGATATGAAACAGCGTAAAAATCATATAGCGGCAGTCGTGAGGGGTCCACCCGACATGTTTCAACTAAACAGTCATCATCTGGGGTCCCCTAGACCCGTTAGTCATTAAGCTTTTTTGACCTGTATGGCGTATGCCATTTCAGGCCATTAAACTCTGGTAAGCCTCCATACTCTTCTGGTGATGGTCCTGGCACCGATTTCAACTTTTCGTGCTCTTTCGGTTATCCCACGGTCTACTTACTTGCCAGATTGGGCTTAACCATCCCCCTGTGCGTTTGGGAGGCATTCGCCTATTATCATTTATGCACTATCATCACAGACTTTTTTGATCCTTTTCACTTAATTGATATGGACTATTATATCTTTTGAAACTGAGGTGTTATATGCACATAAGTGTTATTGCTTTTTATATATATATACCAGTCACTGTTATATTTGTTTATTTGGTGCACTACAGTCTCACTTAGCAGTTGTAATAACTGTATTAGGTTATTCATTTCTTACACCATTTTTATATACTGATTTACTGTACACATTTATTGAGCCAATAGCGCTACACTCTTAATTTTTGAAGTTATAGTAAAGCTTTGAGGGTTTTTTTTTTTTTAAATATTAAAATAACAAACATGTTATACTTACATGCTATGTGCAATGGTTTTGCACAAAGCAGCCCCGAGCCTCCTCTTCTTGGGTCCCCTGCCAGAGCTCCTGGCTCCTCCTGGCTTACTCCTGACCCATTTTTTTTTTTTTTAAACAAAGTTCTAATTTCAAGAACAAAGTCTCTTCTCTTATGTAGCCCCCAATATGTATCTTTACAGATGCACAACACAGGTTTACACATTAGAGAATACACAGATGTGCCGGTGTATGAAAAAGGAAAAAAAAAAAAAAAAAACATTTAGCTTTGCTTGTTTTTAGATGTTAAAGTGGAGTTGCGCCCCAGCAGCTACACATATTGTAGCTGCTGACTTTTAATAGGACATTTACCTGTCCTGGAATCCAGGGATGTCGACACCCTAGCCGATATTTCCATCGCCTCCCGATAGAAACCGGTAGGGGGAAACCAGCAGTCACAGCCGGTTCCCTACTGCGCATGCACGAAGTGCGCTGTGCTCTACAACTGGCCTGGTGGCGGGGGACAGAGGATGGTGGCTGGACCTCTGACGTGCCTCGTTGCAGCGAGGTCTGAGGGAAGTGGGGATGGGTACCTGTCAAAAACAGGTACCTGCTCCCCCCAAAAGGTGCCATATGTGGCACCGGAGGGGTGGGGAGGAGACATGAGTAGAGATTCCACTTTTGGGTGGAACTCCGCTTTAAAGGAGAAGTCCAGCCTGAGCTTTTTAGGCTGGGCTTTCCTCTGGGTCACAGGAGTGCAATCCGTTTTGCACTCCTGTGACCCGTTTTTAGCAGAGCACGATTCTGAAGTCTGCTCTCCACTGACATCACTGGAATCAGTCGATGCAGTGCGTGATCCCGACTTCACAAGTCTGGATCCAGCAGCTGCCTTGCTTGATGGCAGTCTCAGCGAGCTGCTGAGATGGCCGCTCCCCACCCCTCCACAGCTCGGCACTCCAATGAGCGTGAAGGATCAGAGCAGGAGAGATGCAGACCGACAGGCAGCAACTCTCTGCTCGGGGAGGTGAGAGAACTGAGCCATCAGCGATGTTCAGTGGCTCGGTTCTCAATGCAGAGACGCGGGGGCCAGCTGCAGCATCGGTCTGATGCTCCATCCACCGAGGTAAGTATGAATAAAAAAAAATTTAAAAAAAACCCATACTTCTCTTTTAACTACTTGTCTACCGGGCACTTTCACCCCCTTTCTGCCCAGGCAAAATTTCAGTGCTGTCATACTTTTAATGACAATTGCGCAGTGTTGCAACACTGTACTTTTGTTTACTTTGCTCGTGAGGAAAGTACTGCCGATAACAGGCAAGTGTGTTTACAATGTGATGAGCTGTGATGGGACACAGCTGATCACATGGTAAAAGGGCGCTGTGATTGGCCCTTTACCTCGATCACAGAACATGTCCGATGCGCAGTCTGGGGGCACGCAGGGTTCTGGGAAGACGCCAATAGATACCCCCCCAGAACTAGACGATGGTTGGTCGGCAACCAGCTTCCAATAGGAATTGCTTACATCTGGAAATAGGCTGACAACCACAGCGACCTGGGATTTGTTGAGCCCTGCTCCACTGCATTGAATGCAGTAAGGTTAAAAAAAAAAAAACTTCTGCCTTTATATCCACTTTAAACACTCAGTAGTATGGGCTATACTTTATAATCAAAGAAAAAAAATTAAAGCACAGATGGGTAAAAAAGCCTCTGACAGATTCAAAATTACACCAGAAATGCCTGAGCTCACCAACAGGTGGCATCGTAATTTTATTTGTTCTTTTAATTAGAAGTCTGACCTATTTTGAACTGTGAACAGGAAGTGAAGACAAATTTAGGAGTCATTGCTTTTCTGTACTACTTACCTGGTGTGTATCTGGAGTCAGAAGCTCCCCAGCCGCCAAGGCGCAGGGAGTTGTTATCCCAGGTGGACATGGGTGGCTTCTGACCAGTAAGCCCCGGGGGAGGTCTGGACGGAGCACTGATATTTTTAGATGGCAGAGGGACTTTCCACAGCTCATGAGCCAAGGATGTGTTATTGACGGAACCAGGAGACCAAGTAGGTTTAGGATCACTGTTTCTAACTGTTGAAAAAAAAAAAAAAAAAAAGAATCTATAAGCCATTTGAAGTTCATTGAAGTCAGTGGAGTGTCAACTTTTATTCTAAATAGACCAACACTGCTGCAAGCAGACCTGTACCTGAAGTGCTTTGTGCGGTACTGCTGTGGGAGACATTGTAGGCATTGGAGGCACGAATGGATGACCAGGCACTATTTGAAGGCAGCGTGGTGTTAATAGATGAGGATGACCCTAAAAACAAAAGACACTTTTATTTTAATGCACATCACAAGACATTAAAGCAGTGCTACACAAGTTCAGTCTTTGATGGTTTTCGTTTTACACTGCAAATGTATATGTCTTCTCCATAATACAACAAACTCTGCCTCAATGACCACAGGCAGCGTGCAGATCTAGGAACTGACGCACAGACATCTCACCAATAGCTTTTCCAAGGGATAGAAATAAAAAAATTCATACAGCAAAAAAAAAAAAAAAATATGGCCCAAAATAAAGCCACGGATGCAACTGTCCTTTATTTCATTGCCATTTAATGCAACAGAACATCACGCTACTCAGCACAGCTCTCTGAATAGGCCCAATGCATTCTAAAGTTCTACATACAAAACTATATGCTGTACACATTGTTTTTTTATGCCTATGTATACGAGCGATGTGAAAATGCTTTCATACATTTGTCTATATGTCTTACTCAGAACTGAAACTGTGCATCCCAGGAGCAGAGTATACCAAGACATCTCAGTATAGGGAAGGCTGCAGGTACTCACCACTATTTCTGTCCCTGAGGTGGTCCACACCCCGCACAGTATTAATTGACAGATTATTGATGACACTGCCAGGAGTGACATACGGGTCAGTTTCTGGGTCAATGTTTGGATATCCTTTCCACGGCTCACCGGGGCGAAATTCTGAAAGAAAGCATTTGAGCTCTCAGTACAACAGACATGGAAGAAAGAGTGAACCCCAAATGCACCAAAGTATGAAACGAATCAGGAATGGACCCCGCCCCCCCCCCTTCCACCCTCCAATCCTAGCTTACTGCACAAGTATAAATACAGTAAATCCACCTAAAAAGTAACAAAGCAAAGTCCTGAATATTTTCTGACATTTTTCTTATGATCTCTTGGTATCTGCAGTCACTCATGGTCCTAAAGTAAAACAGACTAGAACAGAACTCAGGTCTAAGGCTTTTTAGATAGTTTCTAAAGGAAAGGTGATTTAAATCTTTATATGTAATTTCTGAAATAAGGAGGGTTTCCAATATGCAAATTAGCTGATCTCCAGAACCAAACAACCACATTTTAAAACTGTAAGGGAAAAAAAAAAAAAGAAAGAAAACATCTTCTACCTGCAAGATAATGTCTTAATGTGCTAGTATGCATCGCATTAGGACATTATGTAAGACTTATCCTTAGAACGAAGCCCCCCCAGTGGTACGCTGTCACTGTTGGCACGGCTTCCATCTTCACGGGCTCTGTTGGCTTAAATGGGCAAGCCGCAATGAAATCACATGTGCATGGGAGTCTCGGCCGCAGCACAAAGCTCTGAAGGAAAAAGGCACAAGTATGCCGTTCCTTCAAAGCGCATATTCTGGTGATGTCACCGGCTGCAGACACACTGAATATCCTTCTAAACGGTGCACATTTAGGATATATTTTTTTGTACCTACAGGTAAGCTTTATTATGAGCTTACCAGTAGGTACAAGTGTCCAATGGGAAGTCGCTACCACTTTAAGAATACAACATGCCTACTTAAAAGGAAATCTCTAATGACACAAATACAGAGGCTGCCATCGCTGAACGCTTCTGAAAATGCTAACTGCCTGGATGTCACGTGGACTTACTGGTTTTGTTACTCTGAGACCTTGAACAACTATGGTACTCTGAGATCTGGAACAAGTATGCACACACTAGGAGTTTTGTTCCAGGTCATGGACTTAAAACACTGATGCTAGAGACAGCCACACAGATTAGCATTTTTAGAAAGATGTCAGCAACAGCAGACTCCAAATGCCTCTAAATATGGCCCCTTTCACACCTGGTCTGATTGAGTCCTCCTGTCCATTTTTCAGGAGGACTCGATCATACCCTCCATTCTCCTTAATGGAGCAGCAGGTGTAAACAGACACGTGTCGCTTACATCTAATCGGAATGCGCCAAAAACCATTCATCCTCCGTCTAGCGGACTGGAACAGATGGCAGTTGGGTGTAAACGGACAAGCGGTTCATCTACATCTGACATGCCCATAGGTGTCTGTTCTGCATAAGCGGAGTGGACCAGTCATCTGCCTGCTCAGCAGGGATCAGTGTATGGATCCCCTGTTGAGCAAGTGGTGGATTTAGCCCCAAGTGGAAGGGAGAATCATTGTATAGCTGTACCTGCTTCCATTATTTCATCACCATGCCTGACAAATGAAGCACAACGATTACCAGAGTTCTTTAAAGCAAAACAAAAAAAGACAATGGCTGTAGTCTCTCACCCGGTGGCCAGCTGACACTGCTGGAGCCATTTGGCGATTTGGCACTGGGCCAGCCATCCCCTATAGATCCTGGAGGGCTGGATGGAGAATTACTGCTGTTCATATATTCATAGGAACCAAATGGAGAATCTTCAAGCCTAAAGCCACTAGAAATAGCACCTGTAAAAGGGAACAAAAAGTCCAGTGAGATGCTGAACGTAAACCAAACCCAGGTAAAAACTCTGGCCACTGAACGTCATTTACCATGTTTACTGGAGTTCTGGTCCAGTGAAGTATTAGGAGACATGCTATCAACTGTAGTCCATTTCCTCAGACGGGACTGTGGTTCTTTCATGCCCCCAAGTTCCATATTTACATTCGAGTTTAAGCCTAGAACATCAAGCAAAGATTAGAATATGCTGTGTAAGTATTGGAAGCATAAAGCAGAAGAAATGGTTAACAAGAGTAGACCAATACTGCATCATGGAAGAACTCTCTTGACAAAGCAATACACACTATATATTATGAGACACAGGTAGGCTTGGATGGCACAGTAAAACCTTGGTTAGCTACCTAAAGGGACTAACCCATTAAACTACTCTCTACAATTGCTGGCCAAGACCATCTCAGTTTTCATGCCATACTAGCCAAAAATTTTATATGAATTTATGTTCTGACAAGCACAAAACCACCTTTCTGCACCATTATCCAACTCCCCTATTTTACTCCTCCTCAGTTTTTATTATGTGCATTTTGTTCAACTGTGCTATTTTAATCTAGAACACGTGAAAGGGTATTTTGCGAATTAACCGCTTGCCTACCGGGACATTTTTTAACATTTATGTTAAAATCTACATTTTGTTTGCTAAAAAAATTACTTAGAACTGCAAAATATCATGTTTTCTGAAAGCAGAGGCATTGGAAAATAAAATGGTGTCTATTGCAATTTCTTACGTCACATGATATTTGCGTAAAAGTTTATCAAATGCAAATTTTCAGAAAAAGATACACTTGCATGTGCGTTTGCATGCGAGGATGAGGAAGAGTTTTTTTTTTTGTAATACAAAACCTTTTCTTTTAGATTCAACTTTATTGCCATCAGAAAGGGTGAACAAGCCCCTTGGGATAGCTTTGGGAAGTGACAGGTCCTGGAAAGCCGATCCCTAGCTCTATAAAACGGTACCAGAATCATATCCTGGCATAATCACTTGCTGCCCAGATCATATTTATATGAACGCTGGGCAGCAAGCAACTCTTAAAAGTATTATAAGAAGAAGTGCTTGTATGTAAGCTCATGCACTCATGTAAGCTCTGGTACTGAATGCATTGACGCTTACCAGGTTGGGGACTTTACTGTCCTGCTCATGTGATAATGTCTGGATCTATCAATTGTCCACTATGGTTGAAGCACTGTTATATGGAGAAGTAAAAACCCATCGCCAGCACACCATGGATCCATAATCAAAAGTCCAAATGTTTATTCAATTTATAAGATTTGAGTGCAGCTACTGTAATGTGGACCTGTATAAAATCTGTATATTTTGCTAGAAAATTACTAAGAACACACACACATTTATATATAGAACTTATTTTTACACTGTCCCTTTAAAAAAAAAAAAATGTGATCACCTTTATTCCTATTACAAGGAATGTAAACATTCCTTGTAAAAGAAATAAGCATGGCAGGGCCTCTTTATTGTGAGATTTGGGGTAAAAAATAATTCAGATCTCGCATTTGCACTTAAAAGCACCTCTCCTGCCGCCTCAAAAAGTGATCCTGTGGCAAATCCGTTGACAGGATCACTTTTATCGGAAAGAGAAATCGCCCGATGTACAAAAATAAATATCGGGGTATGGCAGCTACCTGCTGCCATAATCCTGGTATTTAACGTCAAACTAATGACGCATATATACAGTGGGTGGTCTAGAAGTGGGTAACATTTGGACTACTAAGACTTAAGTGACAAACCCAGTAGGTACAAAGCAAGCACCTAAAATGAGATCTGAATAGAGCCAACTGAAGACAAAAACACCATAGAATGTTCAGCTACTAGGGATTCTGGCAGCCACAAAAAAGTGGATACTTTCGAATGCAGGTGTACTGTATAAGGGTATGTGCACCAGAATCTGAGAAACACTGAAGACAGTTTAGGAAAATAACCTGTAATATGGTAACCGTACATGTTAAAGCTGCTGGGAAGAGGGTATATATAGCATGCACACTCAGGTTCAAATTCGAGCAGGTAAATGACAGCATTTAGTAAATGAAAGAGAATTCACTCACCTAATGGGAAGCCATTGAAAGTGTTGATGGGTGATGGGACTTTGGGAAGTTCCGGGGTCGAGTGGGGCATCACATTTTCAAGGTAGGACTTCATAGGAGGCTGGTGGTGCATTGGTTGCTGGGAAGGAGGGATAGCTTGCTTCATCAAGAGACTGGGATCAAGCTGGCGTGACTGTTGCATACCAAGAGATCGGGCCTTAAAAAGTTAGTGTCATTATTAGACATACGATGTGGTAAAGACATTACAATCCGTATACATGCCAAGCTCATTAACGTTACAGGCTTGTGCTCGTATTCAGATTCACTCAGCTGAGCCATGCTGAAGAAAAGCAGTTACACACAGATCCTAATATTTAAATTTTTACATGAGCAATAGTGCTTCAAAAACCTATAAAAATTGCAGGCCTTACATATGGAAAATTGGACTGAAAAAATAGCTTGTTCCCCTCCTGGTTACAAGGAGGAGGGGGGGGGGGGGGGGGACACACCTAGTCAATACAGTTGTAAGCATTTATAAAACTTCATGTCATGAGAAAATAAGACAGTTACTGCTGACAATCTTATCTGAAAGTGCTACATACTTGGCTGTCATGCCATGTCTAAGGCTTGGATACTTGGCTCAATGCCCTTGAACAAGCATGGAGGTCTGAAGTTCTGACTTCACCTGCTGCATGCTAGTTCTAGGCCTGGCACTCAGAAAGTGTACGTGTTTTTTTTTCCCGATAAGAGTAGGGAATGTTAAAAAAAAAAAAAAAAAAATCTAATTTTTTTTTTCTGTTGTTCCTTCACTTCCTGTACCAAACATACAAAAGTTAAAGGAAATCTCCCCAAGCAAGGGGAGTTACCTTCTTGAACAAATATTTCCAGAACTGCTGTCCCCATTGGACAATCTTCCCTTACCTTTGACAGAGGGTCAACTATCTAAAACTATCTAAAACTATAAAAAAGAAAATAGTTTTTGCCTGGAGATACACTTTAAAGCCAGGGGCCACTAGCTTTATTTAGTAGATTAGCAATGCTAATCTTCATTTTTGCCCTCATGACAGAAAACATCACATATTCATGTAGCCAATATGAAGTCATGAGAATTGTACATTCACCTACCTGCTGTTCCTGCTGCTGGCGCCCCCCTGTGGGCATTCCTCCTCTTTGATTCTGTACTTTCTGCTGTTGAGCATTCAATATCCGCTAAAAAAAAAGAGAAATATAATATCATGAACATGCTCAAACGAAAATCTCTTATATATATATATATATATATATATATATATACACACACACATATATACATATACACACTCTACCGTACAAAAGTTTTAGGCACATATGAAAAATTTCATAAATTTCAAATGCTTTCAGAAATAGAAGTGTTAGTTTATTTTTATGAATAAAATGGAAAGTAAATGAACAGAAGAGAAATCCAAATCAATATTTGATGTGACCACCCTTTGCCTTCAAATCAGTATCAATTCTTTTAGGCACACTTGCACACAGTTTTTGCAGGTAGGTTGTTCCAAACATATTGGAGAACTAAGCACACATCTTCTGCGGCTGTAGGCTGCCTCAAACCCTTCTGTCTCTTCCTGTAAACACAGGCATGATGTTGAGAGCAGGGCTCTGTGGGGGCCAAACATCACTTCCAGGACTCCTTTACACTGAAGATAGTTCTTGACATCGGCTGTATGTTTGGGGTCACTGTCCTGCTGCAAAAATGTAGGTCCAATCACACACACCCCTGATAGTAAGGCATGAGGGATAAGTATCTGCCTGTATTTTCTCAGCATTGAGGACACCATGGATCCTGAACAAATCAACTCCATTTGCAGAAATGCAGCTCCAAACTTGCAAGGAACCTCCACCATGCCTCAATGTCGCCTGCAGACACTCACTGTACTGCTCTCCAGCCCTTCCCGAACAAATTGCCTCCTTCTACAGTCAAATATTTCACATTTTGACTCCTCAGTCAAGAGCTCCTGCTGCCATTTTTCTGCACCCCACTTCCTATGTTATTGTGCATAGAACTGCTTAGCCTGGCTTCCATGTCGGAGGTTTGGCTTTTTGGCTGCAATTCTTCCATGAAGACCACTTCTGACCAGACTTCTCTGGACAGTAGATGGGTGTATCTGGGTCCCACTGGTTTCCACCAGTTCTGTGCTGATGGCACTGCTGGACAACTTCTGATCTAGAAGGTAAGGAAGTAAGCATGATTGTGTCTCATCTGCTGCATTACATTTCCTTGGCCAACCACTGCGTCTACATTCCTCAACGTTCTTGGTGCTTCCTCAAAAGAATCTGCTAAGAAATATTTGCCTAGGAGAGCAGTATAACCACCTTGTATGCTCAGTCTTGCCATGGTGTATGACCTGTGACATGAAGCGATCTTCCACAAACTTACCTTCCTCACCCAGTTTTAAGCCTCCTGCACAGCGGTTTCAGTTATTGACTGTTTCAACTTACATATGAGATGGATGATCATTAGCCCTTGCTTGGCACAGTTGATTAATCATACACCTGACTCTAATACGGACTTAGTACAAGTGTACAAAGTGTGCAAGAATTGATGCTGGATTGAGTCCAAAGAGTAGTCACACCAAATATTGATTTGATTTAGATTTTTCTTCTGATCGCATTTTGAAAATTGATAAAAATAATTACATATTATAGATCTTTGAAAACATTCTTACATTTCAGCATTTTGTCACACCTGGCTAAAACTTCTGCAAACTAATTTTATATATATATATATATATATATATATATATATATATATATATATATATATATATACACACACACACACACATATACACTGTATATATATATATATACACACACACACACACAGTGGGGACGGAAAGTATTCAGGCCCCCTTACATTTTTCACTCTTTGTTATATTGCAGCCATTTACTAAAATCATTTAAGTTCATTTTTTTCCTCAATGTACACACAGCACCCCATATTGACAGAAAAACACAGAATTGTTGACATTTTTGCAGATTAAAAAAGAAAAACTGAAATATCACATGGTCCTAAGTATTCAGACCCTTTACTGTGACACTCATATTTAACTCAGGTGCTGTCCATTTCTTCTGAACATCCTTGAGATGGTTGTACACCTTCATTTGAGTCCAGCTGTGTTTGATTATACTGATTGGACTAGATTAGGAAAGCCACACACCTGTCAATATAAGACCTTGCAGCTCACAGTGCATGTCACAGCAAATGAGAATCATGAGGTCAAAAGGAACTGCCTGAAGAGCTCAGAGACAGAATTGTGGCAAGGCACAGATCTGGCCAAGGTTACACAAAAATTTCTGCTGCACTTAAGGTTCCCAAGAGCACAGTGGCCTCTATAATCCTTAAATGGAAGACGTTTGGGACGACCAGAACCCTTCCTAGAGCTGGCCGTTTGGCCAAACTGAGCTATCGGGGGAGAAGAGTCTTGGTGAGAGAGGTAAAGAAGAACCCAAAGATCACTGTGGCTGAGCTCCAGAGATGAAGTTGGGAGATGGGAGATGGGAGAAAGTTGTAGAAAGTCAACCATCACTGCAGCCCTCCACCAGTCGGGGCTTTATGGCAGAGTGGACGACGGAAGCCTCTCCTCAGTGTAAGACACATAAAAGCCTGCATGGAGTTTGCTAAAAAAAACACCTGAAGGACTCCAAGATGATGACAAACAAGATTCTCTGGTCTGATGAGACCAAGATAGAACTTTTTGGCCTTAATTCTAAGCGGTATGTGTGGCAAAAACCAGGCACTGCTTATCACCTGTCCAACACAGTCCCAAAAGTGAAGCATGGTGGTGGCAGCATCATGCTGTGGGGGTGTTTTTCAGCTGCAGGGACAGGACGACTGGTTGCAATCGAGGGAAAGATGAATGCAGCCAAGTACAGGGATATCCTGGACGAAAACCTTCTCCAGAGTGCTCAGAACCTCAGACTGGGCCAAAGGCTTACCTTCCAACAAGACAATGACCCTAAGCACACAGCTAAAATAACGAAGGAGTGGCTTCACAACAACTCCGTGACTGTTCTTGAATGGCCCAGCCAGAGCCCTGACTTAAACCCAATTGAGCATCTCTGGAGAGACCTAAAAATGGCTGTCCACCAACGTTTACCATCCAACCTGACAGAACTGGAGAGGATCTGCAAGGAGGAATGGCAGAGGAGCCCCAAATCCAGGTGTGAAAAACTTGTTGCATCTTTCCCAAAGAGACTCATGACTATATTAGATCAAAAGGGTTCTTCTACTAAATACTGAGCAAAGGGTCTGAATACTTAGGACCATGTGATATTTCACTTTTTTTTTTTTAATAATTCTGCAAAAATGTCAAAAATTCTGTGTTTTTCTGTCAATATGGGGTGCTGTGTGTACATTCATAAGGAAAAAAATGAAATGATTTTAGCAAATGGCTGCAATATAACAAAGAGTGAAAAATGTAATGGGGTCTGAATACTTTCCGTCCCATCTGTATATCTATAGATCTATATCTATAGATATAGATCTATATATCCACACACGCACATATTATACACAAACACACAATATGTAAATAAGATATGTGCGATATTCGTGCTTTGGTAAAAAATCTATAGCCCATTAACTGCAAGAAAAACCATAATGTATATTTAAAGTGGGAGCAAACTCCCATTGCTAATGACTTTTACCTATAAGTAGTGTAAATGTCTCCTAAACATCCACCGTTTGAGAGATTTACTGTACATGGTCAGTGACATCACTGGCGCATGCGCTCTGAAGGAGCAGCCACCTGGGCCGTTCCTTCGGAGGCATGTGCCTGCGTGGGAGTGACATCATCACGGTTCCGGCTAGTCACACAGCCAGAATCCACAAACCCAGAAGATAGACAGGTGAAGATGGGAGTACCTGCAGCTTTGACATCCCGGTGCTGGAAGAGCTTCAATTTAAGGTATGTTTAACATAATGACATTACCTTGCAGAGTATTAAAAAAAAGTACAAAAAAATGTTTATGAATATTACTTTCTAAAGCACCTCCCTTGTGCAGACATCCCAAAGTCCTGAGACTGCTCCTGGGTGCAGCCATCTTGGATGTGTTCTCAGCAGCCCCAGCAGACTCCGAGTTGTCCCTTGACACTATACAGTATTCCCTTTTGCCACTCCCTAAGTAGCTACATAAAAGGTTAAATAAAAAAGTAATGTTGGGGGGGGCCTGGGCCTGCACTGGGTCGTCCGTTGACACCCCCCGACATCCGATCCTGCCCGCTAAAAACAGACGGATGGGGATCCCTTCACAATCTATCAGATGAATCGGATGGCAGTCAGGTGTAAATGGACAGGGGGGGTCTGTCTATTTCAGCAGACAGAGAGCGGACTGTGTCTGCCTGCTCAGCTGACAGATCCCCACTTAGCAAGCGGACTCCAACTGAGCCTGCCCCGTGTAGACAGAGACCAAAAAGAGTTCTGCTTTGAGCATTTGCAGAATAACTCGGCAAAGGCAACCTCCACGTTTCCCCTAGGCAACATTTCTTTCAACCCCTTCCCAACCAGCCGCTGCAGTTATACTGCGGCAGGTTGGCCCCCCTGGGCGAAACAACGTTAACTTATGTCAGTTCGCCTTTTGACCACTAGGTGGTGCGTGTGCGCCGCCCGCAACGCCAGAGCAGATGCGTGTGCCCAGCGGGCGTGATGATCACCAGGCAGCCGCGATCGCTCCACCCAGAGACAGAACGGAGATCTGTCAATGTGAACACACTGATCTCTATGCTGTCAGGGGTGAGAAGAGCAATCTGTTGTTCATACCATGTATGAACAAAGATCGGCCTCACTCAGGCAGTCCCATCCCCCCCACAGTTAGAATCACTCCCTAGGACACCCAATTAACGCCTTGATCGCCCCCTATTAACCTCTTCCCTGCCATTGACATTTAAACTGTAATCAGTGCATTTTTATAGCACTGATTGCTGTATAAATGTCACTGGTCCCAAAAGTATCCGATCTGTCTGCCATAATGTCGCAGTCCCGATCATAAGTGCTGATCACTGCCATTACTTGGAAAAAAAAAAAAAAAAAAAAAAAAAACTTTCCCCTACTTTGTAGACGCTATAACTTTTGTGCAAACCAATCAATATACGCTTATTGCTCTTTTTATTACCAAAAATATGTAAAAGAATACACATCGGCCTAAACTGAGGAAAAAAATTAGCTTTTTTAAAAAAAAAGTTGGGAAAATTATAGCAAAAAGTACAAGTGTTTTTTCCAAAATTGTCGCTTTTTTGTTTATAGCGCAAAAAATAAAATGCAGAGATGATCAAATACCACCAAAAGAAAGCTCTATTTGTGGGAAAAAATGGGACAATTTTGTTTGGGTACGTCGCATGACCGCGCAATTGTCAGTTAAAGCGATGCAGTGCCGTATCACAAAAAATGGCCTGGTCATTGAGCAGCCAAAACTTCCGGGGCTAAAGTGGTTAAGCAAGCAAATTTGATAGTATGTGTCCATGTTGGAATACAAAGTAAACAATACAGTTCAGAATGATGTGGCAATGAAACCACTGGTTAATGCCAACAGTACACGGTCTGCAGATAAAAATGGCTTCACATATCCAGCAAAATCTGGCAGGCCTTATATAAAAATCAAAGCAAAACTTACTTGCAGCTGATTGATGTGAGAGATCTGAGAGAGCTGGGAAAGTTGAGTTAGTTGTGAGAGTTGGTTCAACATGGCTACTTGTTGGGGGCCAAACAGTGGATGATTCAGTCCCCCATTGTTAGGTGGATACTTCAGTAAAGGAGGGACCTGAAGAAAAAACATAATAAAAGCTATATAAATCAAGTTATATTAAAATCACAATATCAGCATGCATGGTAAATTGTCCGTCACTTATTTTTGTTCCTTTCCATCAAAGATCAAGAATACTTCTGATAAGAGGCAAGTCCTATCTTCATTCACTTGAAAAGCTACGGTACCTTAGGAGCTTTTCAGCACATATTTCTAGGTGTTTGATACCTGCTCCTCAAACCCCGAGCTGTGTTTCCATCTGCAGCCTCTTTACCACTACAAGACACGGTTGTGTAGTAGGTTCTGGTGGATGGAATTTGAGCACAGAGACGGGAATCAGGTATCCAACACACCCAAAGTGTGTTTAATGCAAAAGAATCTTTGGGCGTCATAGAGCTTTAAGAGATCAAAGATAAGACTCACCTCCTACTGGACTGGGAAGCATTTTTAACCTTTCGCTGTGACTTTCAAAAAGGAAAAAAAATATTGTAAAGGGTCGTACACACGAGATTATCGGACGAATGATCGTCTTTTTGTTTTTTTGCATGTTATTCTCCATATCGAAAATGAAGAGATTTCTTAATTTATGAAAAATTCTTATGACAGAATACAACTTCGGAAGTGATGTAAAGCATTGTACTGTGGGGTCCCCCCCCCCCCCAAAATCCATACCAGACCCTTATCCGAGCACGCAGCCCGGCAGGGGAGGCCCCACCCCAAAGCACCTTGTCCCCATGATGGGGACAAGGGCCTTTTCCTGACAACCCTGGCCGGTGGTTGTCGGGTCTGCGGGCGGGGGCTTATCAGAATCTGGAAGCCCCCTTTAACAAGGGGGCCCCCAGATCCCGACCCCCCTCACCCTATGTGGAGTATGGGGTACATACCCCGGACCCATTCACCTAAAAAAAGGTGTCAAAAACAAACAAACACTCTACACAGGGTTTTAAAGTATTTTATTAACGCAACTCCGGCGTCTCCTCCGGTGACATCCTTCTCCCTCCTCCGGCGACGTCCTTCTCTCTCTTCTGTCGGGTCTTCAGCGCTGTCTTCTCCCTCTGTTCTTCCAATGCTGACTCAAAGCGATCTCCTGTTGTCCTGTTTCTCCTAATGCTGGGTCCACCGCGTGCAATGACATATATTGGCATGGGGCGGGGCCACCCACCGACATCATCCGTAGGAGCTGCCTCCTTATGACGACAGCACTTGGGGCATGATGAGGTCACGAGGGGGCGGGGCCTCCGGATGACGATGGCGGTTGCCCCGTCCCATGGCAATATAAGTCATTGCACACGGCGGACCCAGCATTACACCAGGAGATTGCGTCGAGTCAACATTGGAAGTAGAACAGAGGGAGAAGAAAGCAGCGAAGACCCAGCAAAAGAGCGAGAAGACAGCGGAGAGAGAAAACCCGGGAGAAGACAGTGCAGAGCAGAGACGAACTGGAGAGGGAAAAGGACCGGCAGAGAGAGAAGACATCGCCGGAGGAGGGAGAAGAGCCGGAGAGGGGAGAAGGAATCGGAAGAGACGCCGGAGCTGCCGTAATAAAATACTTTAAAACCCTGTGTACAGTGTTTGTTTTTGACTCTTTTTTTTTTTGTTTAAAGGTGAATGGGTAGGGGTACGATGTACCACATACTCATTCACATAGGGTTTGGAGGCGGGATCTGAGGCCCCCTTGTTAAAAAAGGGGGCTTCCAGATTCCGATAAGCCCCCCGCCTGCAGACCCGGACAACCACCAGCCAGGGTTGTCGGGAAGAGGCCCTTGTCCTCATCAACATGGGGACAAGGTGCTTTGGGGTGGGGGGGCGCAGGACCCCCCTGCCCCAAGGCACCCACCACCCCCATGTTGAGGGCATGTGGTCTGGTATGGTCCAGGAGGGGGGGCTTGCTCGTCCCCCCCCTAACCTGACTTATCGGGCTGCGTGCCCAGATAAGGGTCTGGTATTCATTTTGGGGGGATTCCCCTTCATCAACCTCAGCACACAAGTCGCACCACAAGTCGGATCATCATGATCCGACTTCAAATCAATGGGCTCCCAGAGGGAACCATTGATTTTGAATAGAGGCAGAGAAACGCAGCTAAAAGCTAGTGCGGCTAAACGGCAATGCAAAACGCAGATAAAAGCGCGTTTTTAAAGCAGCGTTTTCCTGCCAGCAATCCAACGTCCAGAACGACTTCTTTGAGCGTCCTGTGTGCATGGAGCCTAATTGCTAACTTACACTAGCACTAGAACTCTTCTAACTCTAAACAGGTAACCCTTTAAACATTTTTAAAGCGTTGCCTATGGAGATTTTTACGTACCGTAGTTTGTCGTCATTCCATGAGCGTGGGCAGTTTTAAAGCATGACATGTTGGGTATCTATTTACTCAGGGGAAACATCGTCTTTCACATTATACAAAAAAATTGGGCTAACTGTACTGTTTTCTTTTTAAAAAAAGTGTTTTTCTTTAAAAAAAAAAAAGTTGCGTTTGTAAGGCCGCTGTGCAAATTCGGTGTGACAAAATATAGCAACGATCACCATTTTATTCTCTAGGGTCTCTGCTAAAAAAATATATATATATATATTTGGGGGTTCAGCTCCAGACCCACTCACAGTATCTGCATCTCATAACAGACAGAGGGGAGACATTTGACAGGTAAAGATACATGCAGGAGGCATTTATATCCTTATAGATAACCCCTATGGCAGTAGTTTAGAAAGGAAGACATTGGGTTTACATCCACTTTAATACGTACTCTACACTTCAATAAATATATTTACCCCATCTAACCTAATCCCACACAGGGAGTTTTCCCTTGAAGGTTGCTGCTTTGCAATCAAATAAAAAGTGTAATGCTCTACGAAGATGGAGCTGTGGACTGTATATTTTTTTAAGCCACAGGTGGGGTTTCAGCAATGAGGTTTACATTCTGTTGACAGGGCACTTAGGGTTATGATAGATACACACAACCGATGAGAGCTTGGGAAATACTGGTCTTAGTTAACAGTCCTGACAGTTAGATGAGAACCTACCTGAGGGGGCATAATATTAGGAGGCACTTGAGCGCGGAGATTAGGCTGAGATGAGTTGAGTGCTTGTGATTGAGGCTGATTGCCCCGAGTTTGTGCTGCATTGCTAACACCAAACATATTGGGATTGCCATTCTGCGAAGAAAAAAACAAAAAACGGTAGAATGAGTTGGCAATAAGCTAAATACAGCATATTCATTAGGTTCTTAGGTCTATTGCATTTAGATCCTTTGGCTATGCATTGAAAGTCATAACTGCTTATTGCAAGGAAACATTCAATTGATATTCTCTACATTGGGAATGCCAACCTGATGAGGTTAAAATTACTAACAGATAATGCAGCCATTTTTTTACTGTGTTCATCTGTGCAATGAACTGCAATACTGGCCTTTTTTTTGTATTTACAGGGCTGACCAAAAACAATCAGATTAGACATGCAGAGAGGCTTTCACACTATGGAGCTTTCTCAATACAAGATGACTAATGTCCTGTACACATATACAATAGGCACAGAGCACCCCTGGCAGACTCACCTGTCTCACAGAACTGACATTTGGCATGGCAAGCCCTGTGAAAGAGCCAAGGGATTGAGTAGGTAGTGCACTATTTAGAGGGGGAAGCTTCATGTTCTGATTGGCAAGAAATTGCAGATTTTGTGTCTCTTCTGCTACAATGCCATCCTGAAGAGGGGCGAAGTAGAAAATGAGTGAAGGGCCCGGAGTATGTGGAAACAGGGTGTGAGCAGGATCCCGGAGTAAAAGCACAGAGGAAGGCAGCATGGTGACAGTAGGGAGAAAGGCAGAAAAACAGCGCTGGTTAGTGCCATAAGAAAAGCAAGATGTCACACTAAAACAGAGGGGTGACTACAGCGAGCAGTCATGACTGTTGAACAGTTAGAGTCTACCAGGGCAGTGGTCATCAACCCTGTCCTCAAGGCCCACTAACAGGCCAGGTTTGCAAGATGACTGAAATACATCACAGGTGATATCATTGGCTGCTCAGTGATTGCAGTATTCTAGTCTGCATCTCGCCAAGGTAATAAATAAAACCTGGCCTGTTAATGGGCCATGAGGACAGGGTTGATGACCACTGTACTAGGAGACAAAGAAGCCAAATATGTACAAAAACAATCTGTCTGAATAAGTCGGATTATGATTTATGTGAGGCGTTGCAAAATGCTTGTCGTGGAGAGAGGATGAAGAGTACAGAACGTGTCCCACATACAAAAAACGCTCTAGGGTAAGTTGTGGAGGACTTAACCTACTTTTCAAGGAATATACTCACCTTATCGAAGTAAGGATTGTGATCCATGGAAGACTCTTTGGAAAAGTGTCGTGGACCAGGGCCTTTCCCAACCACCCTGTAATCTGCAACACCAAGGCCCGATTTATCCATATCCATTCGCTTGTCTGGCAACATCCCTGCATATACAAACATAATAGTTTATTCTTTCATGTGTAAAAAGAGAAACCACCTCTACACCACAAATAAATATGTATGGAAGGGGTACTGACTGTTTGAGATATATACAATATGACCTATGCAATCTTCGCTTTAATTTAAAGTTGGTCCTCCCCAGTTTTTGCATAACCCCAGTAAATGTCAAGGCCCCTGCCAAACTGAAATTCAGGGTTAAAATCTATGTCAGGACAGAATTAAAAATCAATATGAAATATATTTCTGCAATACATGCAAACCTTACCATGTTTTGTCTCAAAACTGCAAGTACAGAATAAAAGGCCTTTTGACCTACCTGTCTAGAAGTACAGTACATGTCACAGGAAACATTTTCATATACCATGTCCAATCACTTAGGTGCGTAGCTAAGTGATTGGACACCAGCAAGATTTTGAGTATATGTCCGCACAGCCGCATCATTCACAGAGTTCTGTGAATAAACTACAAGTCCTGTCGGCAGATGGCTTGTAGTTCTCAATGAACTGTGAGGACACTGGTGAGCGCCCTCGTAGTTCATTGATTCTTCCTGCACTCTAGTAATCGTTTGTGCGCAGGGAGCTATGGGCAGACAGCTGTACTGAGTGTCTGCAAGAGTCTGTCATTGCAACCTCTGAGCCGGTCAATGCTATGAGAGGAATCGGGAGCCACATCCTCTAAGTTTGCAGGAAAAGTAGGACCTGCAGCAGGAGAGTCTCCATCTCAGAATTACCTGAGGAGGAAGGACTAGGCAGAGAACGTTATTTTACTTGCCACCTCCACCCGTGACACAAATGACTCAAGGACCACGCATCCAAAGGCAAAGGACCGGAAGATGGGGGTAGGGACTGGACACAGACAACCAGGCCTGGAAGGGAGGAGACTCTGCAGGGCCCCCTACCACAGGGAGTACCTGCACCCTGCCAACCACACCAGAGGAGAGGGTGGCCTTAGGGGAATACTTACACGTATAGCAGCCGATAGTGGGTAGAACTCCCAGGACACACTGGCTCCCACCGAGGGGCTGTTGGCCAAAGTAACACCGTGACACAATTGAAGGAGCCCCATCATAGGTGTCACTGTGAGGGAAAACTTGCTGGCCACCCCCAGTCGCGGATGGGGCTGTGGCAGCCAACTCCTGCATGTAGCTAGGGGTCTGCATGCGCTTGCTCGCCAGCTGGGATGACTACTGGATCTAGATTATCCCGCCTGTTGCCCAGTTTGGCTGTTGATTAAAGGTCTTCAAGAAAAAAAATTCCAGGAAAAAAAAAAAAAGACAAAAAAAAAATATGGAGCCAAGAGTACAAGGTACTAGGTCCCCACCCGATAACCAGTTAGGACTGCCCATAGGTGGTGCTCTGTTCTTTTATTCTTTTTCTGCCTAGTGTCCTACACCCAAAAATGTGGGGTAAGCGTGTCCGGAAGAAGCACACAGTAACCCAGAAGAAAACCATCCTATAAACAAATACTCGTGGTGAAAGGATGGGAGGAAGCACCTGAGTATCTGGGCTCTAAGAGGTAGTGTTGTGACCAGTGGTGTGATGTAATGCCTGGTCACCCACCTGAGACTGAGCTCAGAGATTTAAATTTTAGCATCAAGTTTGAAAAGTTTGCTCTGTGAATTTAATATTGTAAAAATGGGGCTATGTTTAGATTATAACAGTCAGGGACACAGGGTGACCCCTATCTTACTAGTTTATGATGCTGGACTGTACAGGCTTCGCCTGTCACGGTGGACATACCCCCCAAAGGGACCTTTTGGAACTGGGTTCCATTGCAATGAACCATGGCCCTGGATCCGTATAGCACCAAGTGGCTCAGAGCCTGGCATCAAAACTAGTGAAGCTGAGTTCTCAGCAAAGAAGAGATCATCACTTTCAGATGCTAGCAAATAATGCAGGATTCATGAAGGCAGGCTTATAGGGGAGGTGCCCCAAGGGGGTGTGTCCTCAAAAGCAAGCCAGTGTCCAATTACCTGAAGATACATGCCTATAACCCATGTTGTATGAATATGTTGCCTGAGTGGGCAGCTCGAACAAGATGTTAGACTCTCACTGGAATTCTGGCAGATAAACAGGTATTTTACTGTACTTGCAGCATTTTTAAAAAGAGAAAACAAAGAAAAATATGCATGTATCGCATACATGTACTGATTGGTTTTTTTTTTTTATTTGTCCAGACACATACTTTACACTATAATGCTTATAAAAGGGAAGTGTTAAAGAAATAAAAAGACCTCTACTTTCTCTACACTACAATCAGCAGCAGCTTTACTGATTGGCGAGCTGTAGGTCTTGCTGAGCAGTGGGTATGTGTGCAGTCTGCCGCTTGTGCCACAGACTTCTGTATTTAGTCTATCACTTAGCATTTGATTGAACAGCAAGTAGAAGTACACAGTTTCGGTGGAGACTGCAATTGGGCTTTAAATTACTTAAACTTCAACAATGATTTAACCACAACTAAAAGCCATGCTGTGCAATTAGCTTTTCAACATGACAAACCATACTGTCAAGCAAGCACTTCCTAACCTCATATGTCAACATCTATGAAAGTTATGCAATAGCAGTTGTAAAGTATAAATACTTGCAGCCCGCATGGATTCCTCCTCACATGTGACAATTACTAGACAATAAATAGATCCTACCTGTTTCCAGTTTTTGTATAGATGTTTCTGTGTACACTGACCAGACACACAGACTGAGCAGTCACAACCTGTGTCAGCATCTTTTGTTATACAAACTATTGTTCTGAGTTCCAAGTTTTCAGTAACGCTAGTACCATTAAAGCAAACTGCCCTTTCATACGTACCTCCAGAAAGATCCATTTTATTGCTTTGTGAGGGGTCGTCAGGTGACTCTCTCTGTAAAGAAGTGGAACAAAAAAGTTAGACGAAAGCAATTTCACACAAAAAAAAAAAACAAAAAAAACCCAAAAAAACACAAGCATAACAAAACCTCTCCATCTCAACATACTGAAAATCCTAGGTTGTTGAACTGTTTTACAAATGGATTCATCCAGTTATCATCCTGTTTGTTTCCATTTTTCATCATTCCCTGTGGGTGAAAAAAGAAAATTGCTCAATAAACACAAACTAAAGGAAGAGATAACAGTAAAACTAAAGCTAGCCATACACTTTTTTTTTTTTTAAGCCAGCGGGTTAAACAAAAGAAAATAAACAGATTCCTTCATCCACACATACGAAGTCTAGGGCTGCACAGACACTGGTATCGGTGCCAATATAAAGCATTTGCATGAGTACTTCTACTCGTGCAAATGCTCCGATACCTAAAATCGACACCATTGCGTTGCGATCTGAGCTGGTACAAAATAAATGGGCTCAAATCGCACTGCTGTGAATTGCAAGTGATTTGAACAGGACCGCGATGCAATTCCCATCCGAATCGCATGGTGTTTCCCACACCGCTCCTGTGTCATAGTGATTTCAGCCTGGGTTCACACAGGAGTGGTGTGGGAAGCTACATGTGATTGGGATGAAAAAAAAAAAAAAAAAAATTAAATCGCACCACATTCCTATTCAACTCACATGGGATGCTTTACAGCGCAATTTGAGCCCATTCAGTTTGTATGGGCTCAAATCGCACCGCATGGTATCGGTAATTGGAATTGGCGAATACTTCAGCACAAATATCGGTACTTGTGTAATCGCTCTTAAAAAAATACGTATTCGTACATCCATAACAAAGTCGATGAAGAAATCCCCCAGTCAGGATATTGCATTCAGACAGTGGCTCCTGCTACTGTCAGAATTAACTGATCACCAGCTGCTGCTTGAACTTTTTTCAACATGTCTATTCAACAGAGGTCGATCAAACCGTTGACTTCAGTTGAGCAAGACCGTACACTAACCGAAATTTGGCTGGTCCTTACTGAACTTAGCCATATCAACAGTTCAATCCCAGGAGTACAACTAAACATAGGCAAAAGTGCCATTGCAGAAGTCCCACAAAAAACAAAAACAAAAAAAAAAAAAAAACAATGGATGGCCAAGAGCAAATTAAATAAAAAACACATGCAAGTATGCAGTGGGGGTGGGTGGCTAGGCATGCGCTCCCTGAACCTGGAAGAAGGCAGCAATGAACAGGTACATCTCTGTGTCTGTATAAGCCGCCCGTCCACAGGTAAATACTGGTGGGCAATCCTGAAGCGGTTAAAATGTAAGCAGATTAGGAATCTGAATATGACTTGATATCATTTACTTGCACTATCCAATCTTAAAGTGATTGTAAAGTCTTGTTTTTTTTCTATAAAAATAACATGTTAGACCCCTTTCACACTGGGGCGCTTTTCAGGCACTACAGTGCTAAAAATAGTGCCTGCAAAGCGCCCTGGAACAGCTGCTGCAGTCTCTCCAATGTGAAAGCCCCGAGGGCTTTCACACTGGAGCTGTGCGCTGGCAGGAAGCTGACAAATGTCCTGCTAGCAGAATCTTTGGAGCGGTGTATACACCGCTCCTGCCCATTGAAATCAATGGGGCAGTGCGGCTATACCGCTAGCATAGCGCTGCTGCAGCGGCGCTTTTCGGGCGGGTTTAACCCTTTTTCGGCCACTAGCGGGGGTTAAAACCACCCGCTAGCGGCCGAATAGCGCCACTAAAACGACGGTAAATCGGCTGGCGCCCGCACCACCTTGGTGTGAAAGGGGCCTTATACTGACCTGCTCTGTTGCAGTGGATTGGCACAGAGCAGCCCAGATCCTCCACTTCTCAGGTTTCTCTTTGGTGCTCCTGGCCCCTCCCCTCCTGTCGAGCAGAGTCACAGCTCTGAGTGTCCATTCAGACACGAAGCTGGGGCCTGGCCCTGCCCCCTCTCTCTTCTGATCGACTGACTTTGACAGCAGCGGGAGCCAAATGGCGCCATGCTGCTGTCTCAGCCAATCAGGAGGGAGAGTCTCGGACAGCCAAAACGTGGACATCGCTGGACAAAGATGGGGCTTAGCTAAGTATTAGGGGGGCTGCTGCACACAGAAGGCTTTTGGATCTTAATGCATTTACAACCGCTTTAAATTGGGAGAGGAAGCAGAAGCACTAGATAATATATCTACTAGATCAGTGGTTCTCAACCTGGGCGTCGGGAACCCCACAGGGGTCGAATGATGATTTACTAGGGGTCACTGAATACTGGGCTGTTCCTGAAGTCCGTACTACTCTCCCAGACTTTTTGCGACCACCCAGTAGGGCTGTCCCTGGAGCCTGTGGCCGCCCAGCTGGGCTGTCCCTGGAGCCCACTCAGCCTCTTTGCAGCTACCCATTCAGTTCACGGCATGGCTGGGCGTCAGAGACTAGAGGACAGCTGACTGGTGAGGAATGTGAAGTGGGAGGGGATGTAGGAGACCCTATCTCCTGATTTCGGCATAGGTGTCACTGCTACGAGACACCACAAAATCAGAGACACAGTGAGTAACACTGCCTGTGATTATAGTTGCCATTAAAAGTCCCCACTACAGTTCTCAGATCGGCAGATGACCTTGATCAAGAGCACCTAAGTTGGATGATCAGACCTCCCCCCAGCATTATCACTCATCCCATTCCCCTCACCCCCCCACCAAGGAGTAAGAGAAGTAATAAAATAGAGAATACATGGAAGGGAGAGGAAAAGAGGGGAAGGAACAAAGAAAAAAGGAGAGAAAGAAAAAGGAGAGCAAGAATAAGAGAAAGAACAAGAAAGATGGCTAGAGAGGGGTGGGGAAAAAAAACAAGAAATTAGGATAGAGAGATAAAAGGGAAAGAAAGGAGAAGAGAGTGGTACATCCTAAAATGTACCATAAGGGGTTTTAATACTGTATGAGTGGAAGGGACTCAGGGAGCACTAAATACTGTACTAGATAAAGGAATGATCTTGTCTGCTGTTTCTCCCTTAATTGTCCAGCCACAGGCTGGAGGAGTGTCAAGACCTGCAAGTGTTCCTTACACTGCAGTAGAGAAAAATTAGGTCTCCTGCCCTACCAGATAAGGTTGTTCTCTGTGGAAGAATTGTGTTAACCTCAGAACTGGATGGGCATATACAGATCCTTTTGCAGGTAAAATGTGTCATCTGTCCCCCCTTTTTCTTTTTTTCTTTTTTTTTTTTTAAATGGAGTTCAACTTTATTCATGTACCTCATACCAGGAATGGATATAGCTAATATACTGCCCGTGTTATCATTGTACTTAGCCATTTCAGCAGTTCAATTCCAGATTTACAGTAAAAATACATTAGAATAGTGGTCTATGAAATAAGACTAAATATGTTGAATTAAAAATATAGATGATGGTACCCCTACATTTTCTGCATACATTAATACAGGAAAGTTCAGCATATGAATGTTTATCTGCAGGGCAAGGGTAGAGAGGGAGCAATGCAAAATATGATGCATAGGGGAATGCAAGCAAATACATATGCAGAAATTTTACTTGCAAAAAACAAAGTACCAAAAAATCCAAGAGCTAAATTTTAATTTTGAACGTTGAATTGACAATTGTCCACCTGAGAATTTTAGAAGAGTATGAAGTGGAGCTAACCTTTGAAGGCATTTTCTTCATGTATGGCGGCCAGTTCAGAGACTGACTGTTGTCCTGTGATGAATTGCTGTTCCACATTCCTATCTCAACATCATCATCATCCCAACCAGAGGTGCGGCCTCCAGGTCCGGTCATTTCCTCTCCACACCAGCCACCATCTTGCATAGTTTTGGGACCTGTAAAAGTAAACATGGAATTGAATTTGTGATATATAGGTTTTGTTTTTAAGCAAAGGTGAGAATAACCTCTCACCGGTCGGCCCCATTCACACGTGCATTTAGGGGTTGATTTCGATTTCCAGCAGGGTTTGTGGGGTGGGAAGCCCCACAAAGCATTGAGAAGCTTACATCTCATGCAACCATTTGCATGTAATTACCTGTGGATGATTGGCACTGGAGGCAAACAGTAAAGCCGCGTACACACGTTGGAAAAAGTCAGACGGAAGCTTTTCATCGTCAATTCCGATCGTGTGTATGCCTCATCTGACTTTTTTTTCCCGAAAATTCTGACGGACCTAGAAATGGAACATGTTCTAAATATTTCCAACGGAACCAATTCCTAACGGGAAAACCGCTCGTCTGTATGCTGTTCCGACGGACCAAAAACTATGCATGCTCTGAAGCAAGTACGAGACGGAAGCTACTGGCTATTGAACTTCCTTTTTCTAGTCCCGTCGTACGCGTTGTACGTCATCGCGTTCCGGATGGTCGGACTTTGGTTTGACCGTGTGTAGGCAAGACCAGAGTTCCTTCGGAGAAACCTTCAGAGTTTATTCCGACGGCAAAACCGGTCGTGTGTACAGGGCATAAGTGTCCAGAACTGATCATCCACAAGTAATCTCTGCATGTCAGATTACATGTGACTGGTCGTGATTGGCTGTGTGTGTTGTCAGTCTCTCACTGCCACTAAAGGCATGTGTGAAAGAGGCCTTTCTGAAAATATATCTTAACTACAATACATACCGGGTTTGCCTGGAGCCTGCTGGCCAATAGGAGCTTGGCTCCAACCAGATGCAGCCTCTGAATTTTGGTCCCTCCAGCCACCACCAGTTTCCATAGGTTTACCCCATGCAGATGTACCATTATCTACTGCTGGCGCTGGAGTCTCTGGCCAAGACTCACCCCATCCTACAACAAAGAAAATAAACTACTGACTGTATGAACAAGCACAATACTCACCCAAAAGCTGTTTTTTATTTATTTTAAACAAAACTGAAAAGGAATTTTGGATAGACTATTGCATAAGTAAAATATCCATTCCAAACTCAAATCTTATTTGTATAAATTTTTACTCAACAGTGAATATGTGCTTTGTCCACACAAGGCATACCAAAAAAAAAAAAAAGTTCACTTCAATGCATCATATACTAATCATCCTTTCCATCCCCTACCACTGGGAGCGAAGAAAGCTGTGTAAAAGTCCCTTGGAGTGGTAGCTTACACAGGGCTAGGGAGTCCGTGTGTGGCATAATTATTAGTTGAAGGATGAGGGGGGACATGAGGGAAAGGGACAGATCTCGATTTGGAGACAAGTCATGGCTCTGTGTACAGCTACGGATCCAATACACTTCACAGGAATTGAAGACTTGGTTTTGGGGATGCCAGGAGATGTCATCGAGACCCTCAACGTGCTAAAGTGGCAATTACTACTGAAAAGGGTATGGTTCGCATAACTCATAACAGTTTTTAACAAATGAACAGGCTACACATCATTGCTGCACTTCAGATTATAGCTAAAAAAAAAAAAAAAAAAAAAAAAAAAAAACCATAGTGGGAACAAATAGCTGGTCTAGACAGGGATTTAATTTAGACATTTTTAGGCATGACATAAGACCAATATGCGCGAAAGGTTTCATTACAAAAGATTCCAAGCACTTACCTGAGCCGTTACTGCTGCTCTCTTTGTTTGGCACGGCACTTGGTGTTGGGGGCAGATGATGCACTTGGGTTTGGTGTTCTGCCCCACTTGTGGTGGCATTAGAGGTGTTTTTATCCCACATGTTCACATTCTTGTATTTGTATTGGTTGGGATCACCCCAGGCTGCAGTTCCATCATCTATTTCCATTTTGCGTCGGATAGACTCTGGAGAGGGCTCCTCCCAACCTGTTGGCTCTTCTTCCCTTGTTGGAGTTGACATTGGTCCACCTAACCATCCAGATGGTTTATTGGTAGCAGGCTGTGCTACCCAAGACCCAGTCTCTGGCTTTTTGCCCCAATCTGATGAATTATTTGATTGAAGGTGTTCACTCTCCATTTCAGCTGGACTGCATTTGGAAGAGTCTCCTCCTCCCTGGGTGGGCTTGGCTGGCTCTGCCCATCCTTGCTTAGCATTGGCTTTAGACGGCTCATTCCAGCCTGATGAGTTGTTTGCATTACCGCTACCCCAGGAGTTGGATCTTTTATCCCCCCATCCAGTCCCAGATTTGTCACCATCATTGTCAGGACCTGACTTGGCTCCACCCCAATGATTACTTTTGGAATTGTCCCCCCAACCATCACTACGGTGCCCCTCCCACCCTTGTTTGACCTTTTGTGCATCGTTCCAAGTAGACCTGTCCTCTTTACCATTACCCCATGATTGATTGCTCTTGACTGTTCCAGTAGTAGCAGCAAATTGATCCCCCCATTCCCCTTGGCTTACGGAGCCTTTGGCATCACCCCACCCTGTAGCAGGCTTTGGATCTCCCCACCCAGATACTGATGAGGTATCATTGCTATTAGGGTTGGGTTTCTCCACCCATCCCCCTGAGTTAGAAGTCTTTGACACAGAGGCCCCCCAAGCATCTGTTCCATTGTCAGTCTTTCTGTCGCTCCGTTGCGCAGCAGCTTCGCTTTCCCAGGCAGTGTTCTGTTTAATTGGAGTCTGTCCCCAGCCAGAGTTGCACAAGACCCGAGGATCAAGATCACCTTTATTTACAATACTTTGGAGTAACGCGTGTTGGTCCATCTTCCTCCTGTCTACAGGCCGCTGCCCATTGTCTTGCTCACTCTGGCTTCCAGTGCTGTCTATGCTACCTTCGCTTTCCCCCGTACCTGTACTTTTGGCCCATACATTACTTGTCTCGTTGACCCTTAACCCTGTTGAATTTTGTCCCGTGTTCTCTTTCTCAGCAGATTTCCAGGTGTTTGATGCCTTTCTGCCATTTTCTGCATTCTCACCGTCATTGGAATGCTGATTATTAGGTTTGTTCCAATCTACATTTGAAATATTAGTGCCAGTGTTTTGTGCTGGGTTTCCCCATCCTCTGTGATTTCCACCTGTCCCTCCATTTCCGCTTCCCCAATGCATATTTTGGGAGTTTACAGTCCCCGACTCCCATAATCCTCCTTTATTCCCGTTGATTTTAAAGTTTGGGCCATTGGGCCCGTTCATACCCGGCTGCATTATAGTCGCATTCACAGTGTCGCCATTAGCTTGCCCTTTAGGGACCGAACTTTTATCTCCGGAGTAATTTGAGCCGGAGGTACCCCACGTAGTACCGTATGATCCGCCATTTGTTTCCTCACCATTGCTTAGGTGAGGAATGGAAGTGCCATTTGTAACTGAGGGGGTGTGAAGTGGAGACTGATTCATGTTACTCGCACTCCAAGCCCCATGCCCTGTAGAGTTAGGCAGTTCATTTGTCTGCATTAAACCAGCAGAGTTTGGTAAACTAGAGGTCATAAAGTTAGTAGTGTTATTTGGTCCAGTCATTTCAGTGTTAAGGTTTTGAGGTTGTCCACTATAAGAAGCCTTCCTTGTACCACTGAGTTCAGAATCTCCATTCTCCTGAATGCTTCCCCAGGAGCCCGGGGCAGAATTGCCCATTTTAGGGTTAATACTCCGATTGTTAGACACCTGACCTATCGTACTACTTGGAACATTTGTGCCAGAATTATTAGACCCTTTAAGGGTATGTCCATTGCTGTCCAAAACAGGCCAGGCACCGTGGTTGCCGTTCATGTTCAAAGTGCTTGGATTTGGTACTCCATTTGACGTAACGACGTTGCCCCAAGCATTTATCCGGTTGTGCCTACTGTCTGAATTGCTATCGGGGCCTTCCTGACATGTGCTTATCATGGATCCATGAGTGACACCCCATGGGCCATTAATACTTCCACTGCCTGCATTATTGCTGTTGACCAAAAGTTTGCTTTGGGAACCGTGCCCAATGCCATTCCTTATGGTATCCATTTCCCCTACGTTGCCTCTAAATGGCACAACTTGGCCCTTTTCCAGCCCAGAGTTTGGTGTAGAGTCAATATCCATACATTTTGATGCCAATTCTGAGCCGTTTCCTGTGATTGATGGCCAAGCCTCTTTGTCTGTGCCGTCTACAATGACTTTTTCCCAGTTTGTGCCTGATTCACCATTGGAAGAGACTGATCCCCAGTGTGAACTTTCATAGTGAGAGCCTAGACTGCCATGATTGAGATCTGGAAAAAGCAAGAAAAGATAAAAAGTCATATCAGATAAAGTTTGCAATTAAAACAAAAAAAAAATCCACATAAACTTTGTGACACATGCAATATACAGTTCACCCAAAACTATTTTGTGGAGTGGATGCCAATCTGAATTACCCACTTGCATCTGTATCTCTTGGCAGATCTGCAGAAGTATCTCCACAGGGGTTACTGAAACAAAGATCACCTTCCCATGGTTGCATAAGGTAAGCAGACTCAAGGAGTCAGACGCCGAAATATATTTGACAGAGAGCAAGATACAAAAGGCCAATGGATGATTTGTCTGTCTGATTTATACCCGAAACCGAAGCTTTTGGTTGGAATGACCCTTTATCTTGTCATGTCCAAAGCCAAGGGTAAAACAAATACTGTTTTAAGCATACACCAATCAACTATTGCCACTGCACAATCTCTTCATCCTGTTTAACAGTAATCAATTGCCTTTTTAGTAGGATATCTTAGTAACATGAACCAATGTTGTATAAATCCTTTTTTTGTATTTCCACATATTCAAAGTAGATGTGGGAATTACTCCCACTGTGCTATTGTGTTCTGATGACAGGGAGCCTTCCCTGTCGTCACAACACACTGACCAGTGTTCCCAGCTATAGTTGGAGGCACTGATCGTTCAGGAATAGCCCAAAAGGCTGGTTGTAAAGATGACAATCTGTAGAACAACTTCTATACAACCAGCCTGCCCATACATGGATTGAAATTTGTCTGGTCCCTGCTGAAGCAGACAAATTTCGTTCCATGTATGACCCACCTTTACAATCCCCAAAGGACATTCCCTGTATTAGGTGTGAACCATTAAAGCAATTTGGACTCTTATATTTTAGTCTGGCACTCCTTTGGTGGTTTATAGTTTTAAATCTTGTAAAAGTAAAACTGTCTGGGCACTAGTGGGCTGAGTCAGTCACTGGCTTCTTACCCATCGAACAGCAAGATTTGCCTAGTGTTTGTCACTGCCTCTTTTGCAATGTGTCCGATGCGCTGGATTCCTCAATTTTTTATTAAGAGAATCCATCACAGAGAGAATGCTACATCTGCATTTCACTTTAATGGCCTACAAGTAGAGCTGGAAAAACTGTTAGGGAAAGCCTGCCAATGCACTCCACCAGAAACAAAAAAAACAGCACGTAATCCAACTTACCAGCAAGCACAAAAAACAAAAAATACCAGATTCAGGTGGTGCCAACTTTTAAAGTGCAATCTATGCACCAGGCTTGTAACAATCTCATATGATGCACACAAATACATAGCAATTAGCGTTTTAAACACACACACGCAAAGCAAGATTGGAAAACCACGTTTAAGATCAAGGTTGCCATGGGGAAAAAAAAAAAACGTAAAAAAAAAAAAAAAAAAATATATATATATATATATATATATATATATATATATATATATATATATATCTCGTCTAAAGCAGAGTTAAAAATAAAATTTTATACAAGATATTGAGTAATGTGGTAACACAGACATGACACCATGCAACAAGAACACAGGCCTAAATTACAGAACTGTCATTTATTTTCCAAGGAAATTCTAATACAGACTGTGGATTTAGCAGCCAGCAGCACACAGGGAGCCAGAAATCCAAGCCATGGCTACGAATGAAGGGATGGTGGGGTTAACTTCCTATTTGTGTTCTCTAAATCCAGGGAAGAGAGGAGGATGGGGGAAGGAAGGAGGGAGGGTGGGGGAGCAGAGTTAGGACTTCACTTCCCTAGAACAATCTTGAAGTCTAAAACCTTATGCACACACAAAAAAAAAAAAAAAAAACAGCCAAACAGCTCCTAGCAACAGATCTGAAACTTCAGTCACCAGCTATTCATGTAACAAAACAGATTCCAGCAGCCCTAAATCACTGAGTAAAAATAAACCCATACTGAAAAACAGCAGTGACGCAGGTCTAAGTGGACTGCAGCTGAGGAAAAAGTAGATGGGGAACTTAAGTAGAAAGCCATAATCCAGAACTCATGCTTTCCTATTCGGCGACTTAATGCAAACAAAGATGGCAATTATAACCAGCTATCAAGTGCAGTTTTTCTTCCGCTAGGCAAAAGGTTTTAAGAAAAAGTCACAGGCTACTACTTAAAAGATCCTGCAGTAAAAAGGCATGTCTAATGGGTCAGACCACCCAACACAGATGTGTCCATGGTGGATGCTGGTTATTGGGGAGTCTTCCACCATGTTCTAGTGATGTCTCGGAGGCTACAAGAGTACACCTTATGTAGTTGCCAACTTGGAGTTTACTCATCTTGCTGTGATAGGGGAACTTAAAGTGGAAGCTCAATGAAAATCAAACAGTCATAAAACACATGTACCTTGATAAAAACATAGCACCATGTTTGACTTATGTCTGAACTCTGGCTGTCCTGCCATTTACAAGCAACACCATTCAACCCATAGCATCAGTCATCACCTCTCATGTTAACTATGTCTATGATTGTGCTCCAAGGCACAGAAGAAGCATTTCCCAGTGGGGCCTTGCAACCACATGACCTAGATTGGGGGGGTTACAGATGCAATCGCCAAATTTGTTAGTGGAGCTATAAAGCATCAGGAGCACTTTACCTTGTCACTACTGCCAGAGAACTTCCGAAACTCTCTATTTTCCCTCCTTAATCTGCTTTCCTCTCTGTGCCCCTCTCTTTACTCAGCATTTTATTTAACCCTTTTCTGTCTACCACCATTTAGCTTGGCAGGTCACTGGAGGTTGTGACGTTATCTATATGGAGGAGGTCGATTCACCACGCACCCCCCCCTCCCCCCGCATGTGGCCTATTTACAGAGCACAGCATGCTTTGCGCATGTGAGTAGGAAACTGGCTGTGAAGTTGCAAGGCTTCACTGCCAGTTTCCCTTAGCCAAGATGGCAGTGCCTGCACCTGAGAGCCGATTCCAGAATCGGCACAGGGCGAGGTGGGGAACTTCTCTTTAAAGTAGTTCTAAAGGCTGAAGGTTTTGTGTTACCTTCATGCATTCTCGTGCAATTTGCTTCTGCTGCTGTCAATCACAGCCAGATAAAAACAATAAACACACAGAACAGGGCTCTGGAGCGAGCACACACAAGCCGCTTACTATGGGAGGCAATCATCAGGGGGGAGGAGCCGGCGGGGCACCCCCAGAAGAGGAAGATCGGGGCTACTCTGTGCAAAACCATTACACAGAGTAGGTAAGTATTACAGGTTTGTTTTGTTTTCATTGTTTTTGTTAGTATGACTTTAAGGATGATGTTAACTGAACGCACTAAGAAAATGGTCTTACCATATTGTTCTAAACTACTATCTGAAATGGAAAACTGTCCAATATTATTCTGGAATTTCTTATGGTTAAAAAGGTTTAAATAAAGTTTAAAAAAAAAAAATATGATAGCAATGGGGGCAGGGGGGGACGAGTTGGATGGTGTTGCTAATAAATGCCTATCAGTTTTCAATGCTGGACAACCAGAGTGCAAACATGGTGCTATGCATTTATCAAGGTATATGGATTATATGGCGGTTTAATGTTCATAGAGTAATTCTAGGCTGAACGTCTACCTTAAACAGCTGCCAATGATATTTTGGGTGCTTTTTTTTTTTTTTTTTTTTTTTTTTTTTGGAACAATGCTGTGTTGTCTGTAAAACGTCCAACAGGAAGAATATGATTCCCCTGCATTAAGCCCTATTGTGAGGCAGGTCTACCATCACATTGTCAGAATAGCAAAGTCACTGAGTATTCTGGTGTCACTCAGTCATGCTAGTATTAAATCATTTCCCCCCAAAAAATCTACTTCCAGAAGTTTGAGTCTTTAAAATATCTTTCACAGTGACGATCATAAAGGCAAAATCAAAACACATTGTTCCACTGCATTTCCCAGCTCCTCATACCTAATCTAACCTTTTCAAAAACATTTCACTACCAGCACCATCATAAAAGGCACCCTGAAAAATAATGTATACTTTGTTTTTGGACCCGAGATTACCTTTTCAAGTCATTCTAAAGGCATGGTCTTCCATTTGCAAAAACTTAATGTATGCACCAACATTTATTTAATCTTTGCATTGAAGCCTGAAGAGCATTGCTAACCTTTGCTTAAGAAGCAATGGACCATTGAGTGTGGTGATCTCACAGCACTTGTACTTCATTGAAATCTACAAGTGCCTCTGCTGCGTTGGCAGATCTGTAAATGGGTGACACGGCTCTGTGGGCAGAACCATGCACAGAAATGTCGAATTCAAAACTAAACAGATGTGTGCAAGGATAAGCACCCCACGATTCAAGTGACTGTTTCATGTTACAACCTAAATTTGGGTGCATAATGAAACATGGTCAGAAAGGTGGACTATTCTTAGGATAGCACTACCTAAATACCCCAAAACACACCCAAAAACTCATCAAGGGCAATATTGGAACTTTTTTTATATTAGCATGTTAACATACAGGGTCCCAATTTTTTTCTTTGAAAACTTTCACATGTACCTAACAGAACAGGATCCTACGAATGTTTTCCCATAGAAATTTGAAACATTATACAAAAAGTACACAGCTGAGCTCCCTGTAATACAAATTGCTACAATGTTGGTTTTATCTGTAATAGCTGTGTATTGGGAGGAGCAGACAATGAATCTGGATCCTCTGCAGACACACTAGAGAACTAGTAGTCAATTACGCACTCAGGAGGAGACGAATGGCCGCACAATAAAGAGGATTAAAATAATGAATGACTACAGTTCTAAAGCAGCCCATACATGGAGCAAATTTCTTTCCTGCAATACTCGATACCCACATCACAGACATTGACAGGAGAATCCCTTCCGCCGAGTCATTGTATTCTCCCGGCAGGAGTTACCAGCCATTAGCGATAATTGCATGTAAAAATCAGCAGGCTGGTTGTACCCAAGTCGATCGATAAACTTGGTACATTCAGCCTACCCATACATGACTCAAATCTCAGGCTGGGTTCCTCTGAATCGGCCAAGATTCAAACCGTCTATGACCGGCCTAACTCTTGAGTAAAAATGTGTACTTTTATATACAAATTCAGACAAAATAATTCAAGTGATGCAGAGAGCCAGCTCGGGAGGGAGCATGCACAAGTGCCTCCACAGCAGGCGGCTGGCTATGGGGGCACCCGGCAAGGGGGAGGGGCCCAGAGCACCGGCGAGGGGCCCGAGAAGAGGATCGGGGCTGCTCTGTGCAAAACCGCTGCACAGAGCATGCAAGTATGACATGCTTGTTATTTATTTTTTTAAATAAAAAGGTTTCCTTTACAGTCACAAAATTTTTTTTTTTGCTTAATGCATTCTATGCATTTAAGTAAAAAACCTGTGTTGCAGGTTTCCCCCTACTTACCCGAGCTCATCTCCCTCTGCAATGGTCAAATTGATAGCAGTGAGAACCATTGGCTCCTGCTGCTGTCAATTAAGTGCTGCGACGAGGGAACGGGGCCAAGTCGCCCAATCTGGGTCAATGGACACAGACAGGGCAGCTCAGGAGCAAACCTGTGAGAGTGCCCCCATAGAAAGCAGCTTTCTATGGGGGCATTCACGGACAGGAAGGAGCCTGGAGCACTGGCCGGGGACGCCAGAAGAAGAGAATCAGACCTGCCCTATGCAAAACCATTACACAGAGCAGGTAAGTAACTTTTTTTTTTACTAAAATAACTAAAACATCAGGGTTTACTTCCTCTAAGTGGTGTCAGAATGTATAATGAAAACCTGCTAATTTGTAACAATACAATGTCATTGTTTCCCAGATAAATACCTTGTAATGTAGTGTAACCTCAATGCGTTCATTCACAAAACGCAGCTTCCACCGGCTAGAGATGGTATCCTGGCAGTTGATGCATCACATCTGCGCACTGTAGCGCTACAGTGAGAAACTGCAATTCCCATCATGCAGCTGTAATTGTAGTGAATGGGCATTATTATGATCAAGATTTGGGGCTGGCACCTCGTGATAGTAAACCTGCGTCGGGACAGACCAGGAGACTCCTGGCCGGTTAAGTGTGAGGTCATGAGAAGTGGGACAGGCCTAGAGCCGCCTAACTTGCCAGTCAAACAACGTAAATTCAAATGGGTAGTTCATACTGGATGTGTTGGGTAAAAAAACAACTTTATAAACCTGTAATTAAGATTTTAGCTTTAAATTTAAAAAAAAAAATACAATTTCCTTGGTGCCTTCATTGGCTGTACAAAAACAGATTAACCCCTACAGAGCTTAGCTGTTCTTAACCTCCATGGCGGTTTTCCCGAGTGTGGCTCGGGGTTAAAATTCAGTACCATTAGCGGTAACCCCGAGCCACACTCGGGATCGCATTGCAGGATCCTGGGGCGGCGTTACTTACCTTGTCCCCGGGATCCTGCGATGTCCCCCGCAGTGTCCGAGGGCTCTGTCCTCCTCCGAAGCCTCTCCGTGCCAGGCTCCGTTCCCTGCGAGCGGCGCAACGCACGGGGGCGGAGCCTGGCGGCAAATTCGTAAAAATCATAACACATACAGTACTGTAATCTTACAGATTACAGTACTGTATGAAATGATTTCACATCCCTTTTGTCCCCAGTGCTTTGGCCCATGCCCTGCATGCAGTTTTATATGATATATACTGTTCTTTCTGCCTGGAAACTGGAGATTGTCCATAGCAACCAAAAAGTGTCCCTTTACGTCAAAAGTGGCTTTAGACCAGCTAGAAAACAGCGATAGTAAATTAGAACACTTGCAGAATTAAGCGATAGTGAATTGTGGGGAAATTTATTTTATTACTATTTTTTTTTTTTTTAAATTATTTATTTTTATTTATTATATTATAATTTATGTTTTTGTGTTTCAAACTTTATCATACCCGGGATATCTACTAGACTCTGGTTTGGACAGATTTAAGTGTGTTATTGTTAAGATTTACAGACCTACAATATAAAACGCCAAATTTCCATGCAAAATAATGGTACCGCTTTCAGCACCTAAAATCCGAAATAATCATACCGCCAGGGAGGTTAACAGGGCTTGAATCACATCACATGCGGTAAAACAAACTTGGCCTGTTATTCCTGTAGGCACCTTTAATACTTTGTATTATGCTGCATTTTAACAGCTCTGGTGGATTGACATTAGAAACATCTGTCATGGTTTATTGAAGATGACTGCGCTGATTCATTCTACCAGCCCTGTAGCAGTATGGTACAACACTTTGCAGCAATCTAGCCTGGAGGAAGAAATGGTACAGGATGAAGGATTTGTCAAAAATCCGACAGTCCCCGCCATTAGCCTGGCAGTGGATAATGAAGTGGCAGATACTGAAAATGAGCCAGGATCGTCTAAACTGATTCGCAAAGCCTTAGGGCTCTTGCTCACGGGTGCATTTTTTTTTACTCCAGAATCTAGCAGTAAGATCCTATATAAAAAGTTGTCCATACGCTGTATGCATTCACTGTTTGTATGCGTTCAGCATATATGGTCGCTGCTGCTCACCACAGTTACTCAGGGACAACCTGTAAATATTAACTATATGTACCCAGCACCTCAGCTGCTGCTAATTACACACTATTGAAGTTTACATCTACCCCTGAATGAGTTAAAGTAAAACCTGATGGGTTTTACTCGCTTTGTTTCCCTGCAAAGGTAAAGCATAATGGGCTACTATGCATCACATAGTAGCCAATTATGTGTCACTTACCTGACACAGGAGACTGTGATGTCCCCGATTTCCTCACAGGCAGTGAGTGTCCATTCTACACCCCTCTTCCTTCCGGGGCCGCAAACTCCGGCTCTGTGACTGGCCAGAGTCGCATGACGTCAATCCCGCGCATGCGCGGGAGCCACCAGTCACGGCATGACCCCAGCTTGAAACAGCATAGCGTGCCCTTTCAAGAGTACGCATGCGCCGAATACATCGGTGCATGCGCAGAAGAAAGCATCGTTCAGGAAAATAGTAAATATCTGCTAAACCGTGTAGGTTTAGGAGATATTTCAAGCACCTACAGGTAAGCCTTAATCTAGGCTTACCTGTAGGTGAAAGTGGTCTGTAAGGGTTTACAACCACTTTAAAGTGGTTCTAAAAGTCAAGTTTTTTACCTTGCACCTTCTGGGTGCAGCTCCCCCCCATTATACTTACCCAAGCTCCACTTCGATCCAGCAACGTGCAGGAGGGCAGTGGCTCTCCCGGGGTCTCTCTCTTTCACTGGCTCACACAGCAGTGGAGCCACTGGCTCAGACTGTGAGCCAATGAGGAGAGAGCTGAGGCAAGCCTGCTTGAGTGCCCCTATAGCAAGAGGCTTGCTATTGGGAGTACTATGCAGGGGGGGGGGGGGGGATCCAGGACTGCCAGTGGGGAACCAAAATAGAAGAGGATTGGGGCTGCTCTGTGCAAAAACAGGTACCTCCAGTGAACAGTTTATCAGCTGTAAAGATCGAAATTGAAATTTGGCCGGTTCAGCAGGGACAGGATGAGATTCGATCCATCTATGGGCAGGCTAAGTGTGCCCAAGTCAATCTATTGATCAACTTGGGTACAACCAGCCTGTTGGTATTTTTTTTACATACAATTACCAAAGGCAGCTATAGCCACTAGCAGTATTGTGTTCTGCTGGCTGGGAAGGCTCCCCCAGACTGCCACAAAAAAATACCTGTGACTAGTTAGCGACCACTCACTTTTCTGCAGAAAAAGAAGAGCCCCTTAAAGTACATTACATTTGATTTTTTTGGTTTGGATATACTGTACTTTAATGTACAATTCCAGGCAAGGCCTAACTACTGATAGAAATGTTTCCTCTTTCCTCCCAGCACCTATTCAGACTAACCTGTGTAAGAAAGATCTGTATACTTACCATTTACAGACCGCTCGAATCTGGTCATGTGCTCCAGTAATACTCTGTCAACCAACGGCTGTTGCAGGGGAGAGGAGGGAGCGCTGACAATGGATAGGCCATAGAAGACTATGGGTGATGTCACCACTCTCAGGCATTACCAGCCATTGTCGACCTCTCTCACCTCTTCCCTGGCTGACACCGAGGATCATGCAATGGGACCAGAGTGGCCTGAAAATAGATAAGTATACACATCTTTCTTACACAGGTTAGTCATAATAGGTGTTAGGAGGTGGAAGGGAGCATTGAAGAATAGTTAGGCTTTGCTTTGAATTCTACTGTAAAGTCCATCTTCACTTCCATTGGTTCCTTGTATTCAAACCCACTAAAGTAAACAATTTCTTTAACTAGCAAACAAACTGCAATTTATATTCATCATGGGTTAGAAAGTTTTCATCTTGTAATCAACATTTCCAGCCCTAAAATTCAACTATGAATCTGATATATTATGTCACTTTTTAATAGATGCTGCTTTATATCATAATGTACATACATTTTTGTTAGTTGTGGTGCTGTATAGTTGACGTCTTGCTGTGAACCTATGCTATCCATCAAAATAAAAACTTTATTGTAAAAAGATATATCAATTTGCACACCAGGGACCATTTAAAGTGTAATTGCCCCCCCCCCCCCCCCCCCAATCGTTTTCTGCCAAAGAAGCTGCCATCTTTGCCTCTGTTTAATCTATAACTGCCATGATGCTGCACATTTGATTAGTTATGACCCCAGCCATTGGATGGTTTGACAATTTGGTTGAGAGCACAACCAATGGGAGTTACATTTCTGGCACGTGCCGTAAATGAAACTGTTTTATGGATGGGTTTAACCTCATCTTTTGCACAAAATTTACTATAGGCACCATTAAGACATTTTACAAATACTGCCTTGCAAATACAGTACCTAAAAGAGAGAAGTGTTCCACACATTTCTAAATATCCATGCCAATACAAAAATACCCAATCACCGGATGACTATCTACCCTCCCACAATATAACTCCCTGCATGCTCCTCTCCAATTATACCATCAGGCTGCCTTGGGTGATTCTCAATGCTCACAATACTGCTGTTTGGGAATGGGTTAATTTTTGTGAAGTGTGAATTTAAAAAGAAACCCTGTCAGCAACATGCAGAGAAAATCAATTCTTTTAAATGCATATTTTCAGCAATTTTTATTCCATGCATGATTTTTTTTATTTACCCGAGATATGCCTCCTTGCACATTATGGCCCCTTTCTTCTTCCAATAACTAGCTGTGCTGGCCCAGCTCCTCCACCCCTCCCTACATAACCTGATGAGGAAAGAGGGAAGGGAAATACTACAGATTATAACTTGAGTGAAAAGCTCTGTTCCTGCTGGAGTTGCAGAAATCACATCCAAGATGGCAGCGCCCAGCAGCAGTCTCAGGGCTTTAGGATGTCTACATAAAGAGGCTTTTACAGGTAAATAAAACGCATAAAATACAATAAATGTACATCTAATCATAGGGGAGGATTTTTGCAAAAATGGTCTTGCTCAGGGTCTTTTTAAAGTTACACAGTGATAGAAGATGCGGTTCGCAGCATTAGCATCCATCCTTATGCAAAGTTTTACCAAATGCTGTCCCAAAAATTGAGCAGCTATTTTTTTTTTTAAACTGACGATTTAAAAAGCAGCAGTGTGAATGTAGTCTAATTACAAGTCTGGTTTAATGCCGACAACTCAGCAGGTTTTCCCCGCCTCCAATAATGTAACTGGCTGGTGTCCAGATGTGGATTGAAGCTGCTTGTTTTACACAAAAGGTCTTTAGCAACCAGTCTGTCTCCGAATAACCCAATCTACAGAAAGGGCAGGACTACAATGGACAAACGACTAGGGCTGCAACTAACGATTATTTTCATAATCGATTAGTTGGCCGATTATTGTTTCGATTAATCGATTAATCGGTTAATAACCTTAAAAAAAAGTGTGGTGTATAATTTAGTTAATATGTAAAGTTTAAAAAAAAAGGCAATTCATTCTTAAATATCTCTATGCAGTGGTAAACATAAAAAAACAACTATATGGTTAGGGAGCAAAATATTGAATCCACTCTGAGAATAATAGACAGAAGAGATATACTGTATATTCACTATTAGAGGAGATATACTGTATACACTATTAGAAGAGAAATACTGTTTTTTGGCCAATTTGTTGTTGGGCAGCTTAAAAAATACAAATTGCTGCAAAAACGCATTACATGCTTTTCTGCAGCTTCTCCATTGAAGTATATTGAACCTAAAAAGCACCATTTTGCATTAAGAAAAAAAAAAGTCCTTGACCCTTTCCAAATACGCAGCGGCTGAAAAAAAGCATAGATGTGAACGTGTCCCATAGGAAACCATGTTAAATTAACTGTAGTGTGTTTCTGCAAAAAGCACCAAAAAACACATAGATGTGAACCAGGTCTAAGACGTTTAGTAACATAATGGGGTTAAAAGAAACTAAAATGAGCCCTTTATAGTACAAAAAAAGCAAATAATCGCAACTGTAAGGGGTTCATTTTTTTTACTGTAGAACGGTGAAATTAATATTTACAGTAGCGATTTGCTCTTTTTGTACTATAAAGGGCTCATTTTATTTTTTTAACCCCACTATTTTACTGGCCGATTAATCGATTATGAAAATAGTAATCGATTAATTTCATAATCGATTAGTTGTCGATTAATCGATTAGTTGTTTCAGCCCTACAAACGACAAAAAGGTAAACTTGTGTGGAAGACCTCTTTAAACAAAAAATAAATAAACTAACAGAGCCTCAGATGGGAAGGACAGTGAACCAGTGATTACAGCATAACCAGGATACCATGCAAATTGGCAGCAACTTACAAGCCACAGGTAGCAAGGCAGCGGCTGCGGCACAAGCATACGTAAACAAAATGAACAGCTCCAGCACATCCACTGCAAGCAGCCAAGCAGCAATACATTCACAAAATAAGTGAATTAAAAATGTCATAAGTGTGCAAGCTATAAATGCTTGGGTAAAAAATAAAATAAAATTCACCTAGCTGATTAGGGGAGTGGCTGACCAAATCCCGAATGGGAGGCATGCCTATGAAAAAGCGAAAAAAAAAAATATATATATATAATTTATGCAAACATCATTGCTGATAGATCCATTTTATCCTGCTATTCAAGCAGATTACGTTACAGATTCTATGGCTACACATGTAATCACAGCAGAAGTGTCCAGTATAAAATAACCAATTAAACAAAACAATGACAGTGTAAAGGAAAGGCTGCTAAATGCAATTTGTTTGAAAAGTTACGAAAATTTACGAAAATCTACAAAACGTAAAACTTCATCCAGAAAGTCATATTTTGAGTTCATTACTATTTCACTCTTGTATTACTATTTCATAGCAATTAGCTATGATTACCTGCAAATAGGCAGCCCCATTGAAAACAAAGGGAGGCTTACAGCTAATCCCACCCACTCACATGTAGGGATTGGCCCTGGACACAGACGAGTGGGTGGGATTAGCTGCCAGAGCCAGCAGCCTCCCATTGCTTTTCTATGGGTCTACCTACCTAATCACCAAGCGGGTACATTCACAAGTGTGAGGGTGGGGATGGGGATTTCAGGGAACATTCTGTACATTTCTGCAATACATGCACATTTCCCCAATTTTATGTCTATACAATGTGAGTGCAGAAATCCAGAGAGCTTCACCCAAAGTGGGGCGAGCGGAGCCCACAACACACCCAAAGCGGGGCGGGCGGGGCCCACAACACACCCAAAGCGGGGCGGGCGGGGCCCACAACACACCCAAAGCGGGGCGGGCGGGGCCCACAACACACCCAAAGCGGGGCGGGCGGAGCCCACAACACACCCAAAGCGGGGCGGGCGGAGCCCACAACACACCCAGGGCGGAGCCCACAACACACCCAGGGCGGGGCGGGCGGAGCCCACAACACACCCAGGGCGGGGCGGGCGGAGCCCACAACACACCCAGGGCGGGGCGGGCGGAGCCCACAACACACCCAGGGCGGGGCGGGCGGAGCCCACAACACACCCAGGGCGGGGCGGGCGGAGCCCACAACACACCCAGGGCGGGGCGGGCGGAGCCCACAACACACCCAGGGCGGGGCGGGCGGAGCCCACAACACACCCAGGGCGGGGCGGGCGGAGCCCACAACACACCCAGGGCGGGGCGGGCGGAGCCCACAACACACCCAGGGCAGGGCGGGCGGAGCCCACAACACACCCAGGGCGGGGCGGGCGGAGCCCACAACACACCCAGGGCGGGGCGGGCGGAGCCCACAACACACCCAGGGCGGGGCGGGCGGAGCCCACAACACACCCAGGGCGGGGCGGGCGGAGCCCACAACACACCCAGGGCGGGGCGGGCGGAGCCCACAACACACCCAGTAGCCTGACACGAAGAGAGGAAGGGGGAGAAAGCAGGGCTGTGGATGACGGAGGCACGTAAACTGACCACGGTGTCAGGGCTCAGCAGCCATGATTACCGTGGTCCGGGGACACAGGAACTGTCAGGATCAGCCAGGTTTACAGTTAAGAAAAGGAAAAATGACAGCACAAGCACTATGTAGTTTATTAAGCTTTAAAGAAACAGGATTTTTTTGGGGGGGGTAACAAATGCTTTAAAGCTTGTAGGAGGAGTTTTCATTCTTCCCTGACCCTCTGTCTGGACAGTGCTGATTGGCCCTGTGCTGGTCACATACACTCTCCCAAGAAAAAAAAAAAAAAAAACTCCTCTAGCAATACACAAACTTAGCATGTGCAGCCTGACTCCTAATGCTCTGTTCTACCAGTAGATGGGTTAGAGTCAGGTAAAGAAGGAGGAAGATCAGAGGAGACAGGATCAAACAGCCTTTATACGCAATGCAGAGGATTAACCCCTTAGGTTCCACAGTGAGTATAACAAGCATGCTTTACTGCATATACACACTGATTTTACTGTTGTGGGTTTAGTAACACTAAGCGTAGCACTGTGCTCTCAGCTCAAACAGGAAGCTAGAAGCTCAGTGGATTGCTGGCAGACCAACAGGTATATTTCCTGTATCTACAATCCTTTTAAAGGGATAAAACATAGGGAAATGTGCATGCAGAGATTTATTAAGTGTTTATTGTGCCCACGCATACATGGTAAAAAGTAACAGGAAGTATATAACTAACACTTATACTGAATAACATCGCACAGAACAGCCTTGAAAGCACTTTAGATGCACCTTCTGGTGGTTTTATATTACTACAGTGCAGTTTTTAGGGTGGCCAAGGACTAGCAGATTACTCATCAAGAATGATGGGTAAAGGATTTCACAATGCTCAAAGCTAACACATCAGTTGTTTTATCTGGTTATGGTACTTGTTTGTCCCGTCCTTCTGTACTAACCAAATTAAAACTGTAGTACCCATACCCACCTTTATTTTTTAGTTAAGCACCCTTCTGAGTTTATAAAGATCAACACTGAATGAAAAGTGAACTAAACAGAAATTTCCTAAAGCATATACAAACCAACAATTGAGTCATAAAAAAAAAACGATCTTTATTTTGTAGACTACAAAGGCGAGCTTTCCCTGCAGAAGTTTGTGCCTCTAGGCTATAAATGAAGGTAGAACATTATTCTTGCACAGAACCCATTAGGGCACCATCATTTGGCTTTGTTATAGCTGGGAAAGTTGGATATAACTGAGAATTTTAGTGGGGATTTCCCAAAACCGGAGACTAAAAGGCAATCAAAAAAAAAAAAAAAAAAAAAAGGAAGCCAGCACATAAGTTGACTAAACAGCAACCATGCAAAATGAAAATCTTAGTCTTTCCTTGAGTGCCCCATTTATAACAGGGTGCATGTCAATATTCAACACTAGGGCCTTAATTTTATAGCCATGCATCAAACACAGGTGTAGTGTGTTATAGAGTAATGTAAATAACAGACGTTGACTTTATATATCAGCCTCTTTGCAATCCTCTGTATGACAGTACTCAGACTGGGAGTCAATCGGGTGCGCTGTATGGAACCAGGAACATGCTGATGGAAAGAGCAGAAAGCTGATTTATGCATTCTCCTGCTTCTCTTTCACTGTCCAATCAGCAGGCTGGCAGATGAAAATGGCACCAGTGTATCCCTTCTATAGTCTACATCTAAAAGTCATCCAGCTGCCTTTGCTGTGTAAGAGCTTCTATCAACAGGATTTGGGTTTGTGTTGATGGCGTCGGTTTGCAACACTCCTGAGATCATTCAAAATTCATCGACAACTGTGTTTGACCTCCTCCAAGCAGATTTTGCACTCCCATAGACTTGTAAAAGAACGCAAAAACTGATTGAAGCTAACAAAAGTCAGTCAACACAGGACCTAAATCTCAGAAGTGGATGGAGAGAAATATAAATCTTGTAGGGTAAAACCACCACTTTATAAGCATTAGTTTTCTTTTATTAGAATTAATGTATTTAGTTTCTTAGCTAGAGTTCAGCTTTAAAAATTAAAACACAAGGGGAAGTGTATTATTTATTAACAGAGGATGCCAAGCAATGTTGGAAAAAAAACCTGGTCAGCCTGGTCTCAATACCCCCTGGGCTGTGCCCACTAGATTTGGTAGTCAGAATTCTAAATTCCAAATACTTTAGTGATCTGATCTCAGGGACCTATCCACCGTGCATCAGACGGTAGGATACTTACAAAGTTCTTTGCACTGTGCTAGTCTATGTATACCTTGCACCCTAGTGTTGCCTATTTCTTTGTATTGAACAATCAGTTTTGTATGCTACACTGAGTGTCACTGTCATTTTCTTGTTTGAACAAGTCTAAGCTTTCTAAAACTCACTGCTGTTCACGAAAAAAAAAAAAAGTGTTAAAAACACAGGCAGTAAAATTGTACCAATTATTCAATACAGCGGTTGTAAACTGCGCCTGGTTTAAAAAAAAAAAAAATGACAATGGCATAATGTGCTAGTATGCATCGCATGCGATGCATACTAGCACATTATGAAATACCTTAAAATGAAGCCCTCCAGCTAGGCGCCGTCACCGAAGCCCTCCAGCATTGACATCTTCCACCAGTCTTTCTTCAAGGTTCGCACGGTCCAGCTGTGTGACTGGCCAGAGACACCATAACGTCACTCCTGCGCATGCGCTCAGGAGCCCTTAGTTCCGGCACTCTGAAGTTCTACCAAGGTCCTTCAGAGCGCATGCGTCAGTGATGTCACTGGCTGCACCAAGGGTGAGTATCTCCTAAACGGTGCTCGTTCAGGAGATATTCATTTTACTTACAGGTAAGCCTTTACATAGGCTTACCTGTGTGTAAAAATCAAGAAGTTTTTGGTCACTGGCTTTTTCCACATTGCAACTAGCCCAAAGCTGTGACAAGCTGCATCAAGAGGAGGTAGGATGAGCAGGCCAGAGCCAGCAACCTGGCTTGCTACTCTCCGGTTTTACTACACAGCAACATCTACAGGGCGGATAGGCACCTGTACGTTGTTCTAAGTGGCATGTCACGTTTCTATGAGGGACCACAGGTTTGGTTAGTAATGTCGGTAAAATCTTGAGCTATATTTATTAGAGTAGAAGACCCCTTTCACACTGGAGGGCTAAAAATAGCACCTGTAAAGCGCCTGAAAAAAAAAAACAAAAAAAAAAACCGCCTCCCTTGCCATCGCAATGTGAAAGCCCAACTGCTTTCATACTGGGGGCACTGCGCTGGCAGAACGTTAAAGTCCTGTAAGCAGCATATTTGGGGCGGTGGAGGAGAGGTGTATACACCACTCCTAAACCACCCATGCCCGTTGAAATGAATGGGCACCTGTAAAGCACTTTGGCAGCATTGCTACAGGGGCGCATTTAACCCTTTCTTCGGCCGTTAGTGGGGTTAAAAGTGCCCACTAACAGCCGAAGAGCGTTGCTAAAACAGCGGTAAAGCGCCGCTAAGACTAGTGGCGCTTTACCGCTAACACTCCCCGCGGCTCAGTGTGTGAGGAGTCTAATTTGCACAAATTTCTAAAACATAAGGCTAATAAAACACCAGGGTCTAAGGTACTGACACATATTATACAAAAAAATTCTGGCTTCTTACAATATGAACTGGCCAATGCTACACTGAACGCACAAACAGCGCAACTATCCTACTATCCCTTAAAAAGGGAAACTTAAGCTGCCCCATTGACTGTTCAAATCTCGGCAGGTTCAGCAAGAACCAGCCAAGATTCAAATCATGTATGGGCAGGATGAATGTACCAAAATTGAATTGATCGATGAACTTGGGTGCAACCAGCCTGTCAAGATTTTACACGTCATTATTGCCAATGGCTATAGCCACTAGCAATAATCACAGTGTTCTCCCGGCAGGAACAGCTTCACCCACCAGGAAAACAAAATGGCTCAGTGTGAGGGATTCCTACTGACTGTGTTGATGATGAAATCAAGCGATTTTCTTTCCTGCAACCAGGAAAGAAAATTGTGCCATCTATGACCGGCCTTAGGATTCTTTCAGATCAGCATTGATACCTGTTCTGTGTGCAGGCTGCGCTGTTATTGCATCTGCCCCGAGCTGCGTGCAACCTATAGGAGGTGGATGAAGGCAACGGCTGCACGGACACAGCCACAAGTCAAAATTTGACAGTTGATATTGTTCCTTTTATTAGGTGTATGAAATATTTACTTATGAACACAGGGTGCTTCTAAAATATTTAAGTGGAGCGGCATACTGGGCTTTCTCACAAAACAGCACTGTCTTAGCAAGAGTTGCCATCCTCTGTAGAACTATAAATCCAAACGGTTCATGTGAGCTTAGCCGAGTGAGGTGGATAAACCTGTCCTGACTGATTGAGCTGTCCATTGGTTTTGAGTAGATATGAACTGCAGGAGATGAAATTACATTACCTTTCTGGATAATCACAGTATAGTAGTAAATCACTGCAACATCATGCCGCCAGCAGCCTTAGCACCTCACCCGCTGGTGGCATTTTTTAACAAAAAAACATTTAAAATGTTATACTATGGTCTTAGAAAATATATATATAGACATATGTTTGTGTTCTTTAAAACAAGAGCTTCATGATATTAGAGCATGCAGGGAAACAGGTGTGTAGCTTTGAGGTGCTGCATGGTCAATTCATTTTTTAAATATTGACAGATTAACAAGACATTTTAGGATTGCAGCAGGGCAGCTCCAGCCCTTGGCTGCCACAGAGGAGCAGAGACAAAAATAAAGTGCTCCTCTGTGGCAGCCAAGGGCTTCAGAACTGCCTTCTACAGTGGAAATCTGGGTCACAAGGCTCTACACCTTAGGCCCAAAGTGATTATGTTTACAGCAACCAAGAAAATACTATGCGTGTCCACAAAAAACGAGTTGACCAGTTGTTCTAAATCTCAGGCCAAGGACCGTTTGAGTGTTTTCTGTCTTACAGATGTCAGTTTTTTAGTGCAAGAGAATAGAAACTGATAATATAACCTATGGGTGGGAATTAAAAACGGCAGCTTTTAAATGTTTTTTTTTTTTTTTTTTTGGAGGCTGTTAAAGCATTGCAGCCATGATCAGCAGATCGTAGGTGTAATCTCGGGCTCCTGCAGACTGTCTGTACCACACATGGGCAGGTATTTACTAAATGACAGGAAGCATCAATGAAGAGTGTTCATCAGCACCCTGGTAGTTCATTGAGAACTACAAGCCATCATCCACAAAGGCTGCTGGTTCTTGTTGTTCACTCACAAAACTGTGTGAATGAAAGATGCGTCCGTATGGGCTGAGCCCCGTATGGCTGCATTCTTTTCAAATTGTGACAGCGAATGCAGGGAGATCATCCCTAGCCTGCTGTCACAATTAGAAGGGGGATCAGGAAGAGGCTGCAGGAGCAGCAACAAAAAAGAAAACGGGTGAAACGTGTAACATGTTCCCAAAGGTGAACTTCTCTTTAAAAGATATTACTTTAACACTTTTTTTAGAACAAGACTTAAAAAACCCACCTCCAGCAAGTTAATATCCCTGCCATGTTTTTCCTCTAACTCCCCTTAATGGGTTACTGGCATTAGGAGACAAAAACCTTCTAAGTGGGATCATGTGACACTCCAATTAAGCGGTAGAGACCTTTGACTGTCCATTTCACTGCCTGCGTGATATAGACCCTTCCAATTGGCTGTCCAGTGGTGGGGTCCTCTCAGGATCCAGAAGAGGAGTGACACTGACCAAGCAGGCATGGGCACATCTGCAGCACTGGATTAGTAGTCCCCCACGCCCAGAACACTTGGCTCGCCTAGGCGACTTGAGCGGGACTGGAGCTGGTACCTGTCAGAAATAGGTGCCCGCTTCCAAAAAAAAAAAGAAAAAAATTGAACCTCCAAATCAAATGTGGTGGTGGAAGTGGTGCAGAGTGTGTACAGATACTGGCATTTAGAGATCTCTTCGTATTAATATATAGTTTAAGGTTGTAGATGTGATCAGTGCCCACAAGTCAAGATTTCAAGGCAGCATCATGATCAACTCATTTGCTTCATCTGAAGAAATAAATAGACTGCACCTTGTGTGACTAGTCCATATTTTTCACCACCACTTTGACAGCAGTGTAGATGTGGCAAGAACAAGAAGTGGATTATAGAAACATATACAACACTATAGAAATAAAAAAGCTGCTGGGAGCATGGCTCTGAAGAAGTAAACAACTCTATAAAAGGACAGATCCCTGCTCGGTATTCCAGTGACAACTCTTGCTGTTCACGCTCTATTCTTTGAAAAAAAAAAAAAAAAAAAAAAAAAAAAAAAAGCTGAAGACGTTAGGCCTCATGTATCCAAAGTGGCTAAGCAGAAAGTGGGTTGCCCACAGCAACCAAAAGGCAGCTCTAGGCCAGTTTTAAAAAGAGAATCTGTGTGGTTGTTGTAATGCACAGAATTGGTTTCCTTTTCAAACACTGGGGGATATTGTTGGGGTATAAATAATCACCCACTAGTGTTTTGAAACTGCAGGATCGAAAACCGACTGACCCAAATGAATGGTTCTGTTAAGTGACGGAGTCTCATTGCTCCTCTGATATCTTCTATGTTGTACAATAACCAGACATTCAACTAGGACACAGACTGGCAACAATGGATACAGCAGGTGTGAATATTAGGAACACTGGTTGAAAGAACTTCAAAAGCCAGGGTGCTTAAAGCTCATTACACGTTACAATCCGATTGTACAATTTTCTTTAGATCTACCACTGACTATGTAGTGTAAGGGCCTGCCTGAATGGGTACAAATTGATAGGATAGATTACGTAGGTCCTCATAGTACTGGTAATTCTAAAGTTAGTCCCGTTATACACAGAGCAAATTGCTTTCCTGCAGCAACAAGTTGCAGGAAAGAAATTCGCTCCCCCCCACCCCACTCAACACAGACAGTATTGATGCAGGAATAGCTCTTGCCAGACCAGCGACTTCCCCCGGCGGGAGGGGCCGGGCGGAACCATCCCCGGCGGGAGGGGCCGGGCGGAACCATCCCCGGCGGGAGGGGCCGGGCGGAACCATCCCCGGCGGGAGGGGCCGGGCGGAACCATCCCCGGCGGGAGGGGCCGGGCGGAACCATCCCCGGCGGGAGGGGCCGGGCGGAACCATCCCCGGCGGGAGAAGACAGTGATTATCACTAATGGCTATAGCAGCCACTAGTGATACATGCAAAAAAATCCAGCAGGCTGGTTGTACCCAAGCTGATCGATCAGCTTGGTACATTCAGCCTGCCCATTGATGGTTCAAATCTCAGCTGGTTCCTGCTGAACTAGCCGAGATTCGATCTGTGTATGGCAGGCCAAAATTGTAGAATGATGACATAGTCAGATTGCAAGTACAAAAAAGTAAGGAATTCAACATGGATGCACCTACCCAAAGTGGGCTTTTAGTTCACTTATGTATTCCCTGAAGCAGGCCATAGATGATACAAGAAAATTGCTCAATTTCCCCATCAACACTGATTGTGTTGATGGGGGAATGCCTCCTGCGGAGAACACACAGTGATTATTGCTAGCGGCCACTGGTAATAATAGCATGCTAAAATCTGACATGTTGGTTGAACCCACGTCGATAGATGGATCGACTTGGGTACCATCAGCCTGCCCATACATGGTTTGAATCTCTGCCGGTTCCTGCTGAACAGGCTAAAATTCGAAGCCTATGGCTGACCAGAAAACGTTTGTTTTAAAATTCAGCTGCGGAAACGATCTAGTCTATATCCAGCTAAAAGTAGGCTTGAAGTAGGAGTTCCTGCTCTCACCGAACAAACGGCTTGGTGTCTATGAGGTGTTCTGTTCAATAAGGCCATCACCAGTGACTTTCTGTTGTAGTCAAAAAAGCAAGCAGGGGCAGGGCAGTGTCACAGTGCCAGCAGAATGCCAGGCTGTGAATATTGTCAGTGCCTGCTTTATTTTATGCTGACAGCATATTAGGATGGGAAAAGCAAAAGTCTAGTTTAATACTATACAGATCTTTTAGCAGGCAAAACAGTTCCATGTGTGTGTAGAACTATGTATTTAAGCTACTTGTGTTGTCCCTCAACATGGAATTAAAAGAGTATAAACTTCAGACACTAAAATGTAATTTCCTTTGTACCCGTTTACATAATGCATGTTTGAGCACATTCAAAACGCAGTTCAGCTTTAAGACATTTCTAATAGGCAAATCACATGGCCCTTCTAAGCAAACTAGTGCTGGGAGAAAAAACAGTGCATGCAATGTTTACCTGGCGGCGTTTCGGTCACGGTGCGCTCCTTACACAGGACAGTGCTGCTTTCTGACTCTTGATTTAATACTTTAGTGGCTGAACCCAGGCTGGCTGCGATGCCAGGAATCTGCTGCCCACGCTTCAAAAGAGACTTCTGGTCTTGGTGTCGGAATCGCGGTGGTACTTCACGGGGAGGGTATCGAGACACCGGTTGCTGCTGCTGTGGGCTGAGTGCTGTGGGCCGCTTGGCATTATTCTGAATGCTGGTTACGGTGGAAATGCCAATGTTCCCGTTCACAGGCTGAGGCTGGCTTAGTAGTTCATCTGGCACTATGTGGTAAACAGAACGGAGTGGGCGTTAAACAAGGTCACTTGGTAAAAACAACAGCTCTTAAAATTTAGTGATTTTAGCACCCTTAATATTTTCTTGCAGAAAACACATCATAATGATCAGCTTCCGGTCACTCAATTTTGTATTTTAAAGATGCCAAAAAATAAGAAAATAATCTAAAAAGGGATGCACATCCTATGTGAAAATACCTTAGCCAAATCCAAAATTCTAATACAACATGCAAATTACACATCAAGCCACGATACAGCGTGCCTTTTAATCAACGCACTTGTAATGAAAAATGCTGAGAACAACAAATCCGATTCAGATCTCGTGGTAGTAGTAAAAAAAGGATTGGAAGGACAGATTAGGAAAAGGACAAATTTATTTATGCTATTAGCACAGGTAAGCAGTTAGGCCCCATTCACATCTTGCGATTCCGCCCTGCGATCTCAAATCGCTGCAGGACGTGAAAACAAAAAAAGGCTGACAATTTTGAAAAAAAAAAAAAAAGAATCAATATTTCTTATTTTGCTATTATACATATTCAAAAAAAATATATGTATTCTGTTACATATTTTTGTTAAAAAGAAAATCACAATAAGCGTAGATTGATTGGTTTGCGCAAAAAAGTTATAGCGTCTACAAAATAGGGGAAAGATTTAGGGACTTTTTTTTATTGTTCATACTAATAAAGCTGGCAATCTGTGATTTTTAGCGGTATTGCGCCGGACATATCTGACACTGACACTTTTTGGTGACCAGTGACACCAATACAGTGATCAGTGCCTTAAAAATGCACTGATTACTGTATAAATGGCACTGGCAGGGAAAGGGTTAACACTAGGGGTGATCAAAAAGTTGTGTTCCCTAGGGAGGAGCTTTCTATCAGGGAGATTGACTGGGAGTAGAGAGAAATCACTGTTCCTGATCACTAGGAACAGCTGATCTCTCTTTCCCCGTCAGAACGGGGATCCGACTTGTTTACACAGCTTCTCTTAACCGCGATTGCGGGTGGTCGGAAGGCATAGAGTCCGCCGGATGCGCGGGCGAGCTCTGGCTGCGGTCCCGCCCGCCGTATCTAGTGCACGGAACGACGTACAGGTACATGGGTTCGCACAGCCGGGCCGCCCTGCCGCAGTATATGTGCAGCAGGCGGTCTGGAAGTGATAAATCCACCTTTCATAACACGTTACACCCATATTCAGGGTGTGAAATGTTACGAACAGACCAGTTCCCGCACCCCCTACCCCCCCCAAAACTCTGATAGCTAGCGGGGATCTTCACCCACTCTGGTAGCTGTCACAATTTCAAAAAAAAGTCCGCCTGGCCACGTCACTCATTTACAGTCCTCAGTGAATAGAAAATAAAAACAATCACCACCATACTTCTCTTTTAAAGTTGTTCGCCTGTAGTTCAGCTTTGAACACAAATGCCAGGCCACAGACAGGGCCTCTAGTGCACATCCATCTGAAATTCAGAGCCAGCAGCCCCTCCAGCCACTAGTCCTGGTCACTGCTGTGCCACAGCAAGTCTATTTCACAGATGACTGCCAATTTCAAAAATGAGATGTCAAAAGGTGAAGACAGATCACACATGGATAGGTTCACCACATCCATAAAATACCGCTGCAGACAACACCACAGGGGTGAAGTGGGGCTTTATTCAAAGGAAATCTAGATGCCTTGATTAGAAGCCTATTTAGGACAGTAAAGGCAACAATTTACTTAATCGTATTATCAATTGGCAGATAACATCTAATTTGGATAAACTTCATTTACAAAGTATGTGCAGAAAATAGATTTAACTGCAGTCATTTACTGTAAAAACAGTGTTTCGTTGCACACATTTGCAAATCTATGTGGAAGCCGCAGTGCCAATGTCAAGGCTCCTCTGTATACTGCAATTCTAACAAAAATGTTCAAAGTCTCCCAAGTTGGAGCACACAAACCTGGCCCTTAATCTATCCATTGCTATATATGTGCTCCAATTCGGGAGACTGAAAATCAGAGTTAGGACTGCAAAACAGAGGAGCCTTGACGTGGGCACTGTGGCTTACACATATATTTACAAATGTGTGCAAACTAAACCCTCTGTTTTTAACATGAACCGGTACACAGGGTCAATTTGGTTGTTTTGCAGACTAGCTGGTAAGGGTGCTGGGAATGTTGCGACGTGCATTGCCCATTCATGTGCATTTTACTGCAAAGGCTAGCTATAGGTTGGGGTGGTTGCCACTTTTTTGTACAGTCATTTACTGTGCCATATACACAGGGGTGAATTAAAGTGGCTGTAAACCCACAAAAAAAAAAAAAAAAAAAAAAAAGAAACCACACACAAACACTACAAGACAAAGGCATAATGAGCTAGTATGCATAGCATATTAGCGCATTATGAAATACTCACCTTAGATCAAAACCCCCGCAATGGTCCCAGTACACAGCTCCGGCTGGCGACATCACTCCCAGAGTTACTTCCGGGTATCGTGTGCTCTAGCGCTGTGATTGGCCGGAGCCACGATGAAGTCACTCCCGCGCATGCGTGAGCCGCCGTTAGCGGCACACTAACTGATGCAAGGGCACGAAGGAGCCGTTGCTTCAGTGTGCATGTGCCAACGGGGGATATATCCTAAATTGTGCAGGTTTAGGAGATATCTGGGGTAGCTACAGGTAGGCCTTATTATAGGCTTACCTGTAGTAAAAAGTGGATTGTGAGGGTTTACAGCCACTTTAACTGCTATTATATAGGAACAGTAACATTGTTAATGTTTTAGATAAGCATGTAAAAGTTCAGTTTAAGGGCTCATTCACACGGTTGCTCAGCCCAGTACAGCGTGAAGAGCTGCTTGTTTACTTTTCTGAACTAGCCTGAATATACATGCGGGCAGCTCATATACAGTGCCTTGAAAAAGTATTCATACCCCTTAAAATTTTCCACATTTTGTCATGTTACAACCAAAAACGTAAATATTTTATTGGGAGTTTATGTGATAGACCAACACAAAGTGGCACATAACTGTGAAGTGGAAGAAATAAAGTGGAATAATGAAGTGGAATAAATGGTTTTTAATTTTTTTTTTTACAAATATCTGAAAAGTGTGGCGTGCATTTGTATTCAGCTCCCTTTACTCTGACACCCTCTAACTAAAATCTAGTGGAATAAATTGCCTTCAGAAGTCACCTAATAAGTAAATAAAGTCCACCTGTGTGTAATTTAATCTCAGTATAAATACAGCTGTTCTGTGAAGCCTTTAAAGGTTTGAAGAATCACCTTAGTGAAAAAACAGCATCATGAAGGCCAAGGAACACACCAGACAAGTCAGGGATAAAGTTGTGGAGAAGGTTAAAGCAGGGTTAGGTTATAAAAAAGAATACAAATGCACGACACACTTTCAGATATTGATTTGTAAAAAAAATTTTAAACCAGTTATTTTCCTTCCACTTCACAATTATGCGCCACTTTGTGTTGGTCTATCATACAAAATCCCCCAAAAATACATTTATGTTTTTGGTCGTAACATAACAAAATGTGGAAAACTTCAAAGGGTATGAATACTTTTCTAAGGCACTATAAGTGAATGGATATGCATCGGATGTATAGACTCGCCCACACAGCTGAGAGTTTCACAGGTATGCAGTGCTGTACAGAAAAACAAACTAATGGGTCTTCATTCTGTACAAGGCTGAGCACCTGTGTGAAGGACACATACAACAGATGTAAACCCTAACAGGATGACATCTAGTTACTAAGGCACATCAGACAATAGAAAAAAAAAAAATCTATTAGATATAAAATGATTATATATATATATATATATATATATATATATATATATATATATATATATATATATATATATATATATATATATATATATATATATATATATATCTCATTTAATTATAGGTGTGGCTTCCTAAAGACGCGATTTTTAAAACTAGTCAAGGCTCCGCGGACGTCATTTCCTGTTCCGGTGTGACGTCTCGTCCGGCTCGAACTGCCGGTTTTGGGAACACACGCTGGTCACCATGTGGTGCAGAGGTGCTGGAACATAATTAGACTGTTTACATTGGTACAAAGCTTGGACAAAACAAGTAGAATATCATTAGTTTTTATGTTTTATACACCTTGGAGTAATAAAATACTACACCATGGTTGTTAATTACTAAAGGCAAATCCACTTTGCATTAAAAGTGCACTTGGAAGTGCAGTCGCTGTAGATCTGAGGGGGATAAGCAAGGAAAATAAAACAGCATTTTTGCTTGCACATAATTGGATGATAAAATCAGCAGAGCTTCCCCTAATTTCAGATCTTCTCCTAAGATCTACAGGGACCGCACTGTCAAGTGCACAGTGGATTTTCCTTTAGTAAATAAACCCCCATGAGTACTTTTATGGTTTGAAGTCATGGTGTTTCTGAAGTACTAACTAAAGAACCCAGAGGAGTAGGAAGATGTATGGTGTGATCGGTTTGGAGGAGATATCCCAATGTGCTCAGACCTTTAATAATATAAAGGTCACTGGATTGATGGTGAATGTGCATTTCACACAGAGTTTGGTGATTTATGGTGGCACAGCTGCAAGATTTCAAAAGAGCACATTTAGGATTCAATACGGAAGGTGGAGGTCTTCATTCATACTTATGGACTTTTTATTATCACTTTGTATAAAAGTACATTAAAGTTTCACTTTTATTGAATCATGGTCTAATATTTATGAGTCTTAGCTATTTTCCTTTTTTTGTTTTGGAGTGAAACACAGATTCATCCTGAAGATGGCAGCTTCACGATTTTTAATTTTGATTTAAGCAGGCGTCTTTAATTATGCCATATTAAAACATGGCTTTTGCCTTCTGTAATCCACAGTTACATCTCAGTGCTGCGGATCTCCTGAGTCTCTACGAGAAGAACGCGAAACTGACTATGTAGGAGCACAACTGGTGATATATACATACAACAGAAAGCGCCTGAACAGCAGACCTTCACGGCAGGATCATCAGTTATTTCATTAATGAAAGCTGTAGTTTTTGAAAAGACTGAAAATGAATTTTGAAATTCAAATATATGTAAACCTATTCAAACTAAAGCGCAAGCCCTCACTAACCTCTGTAGCTACAGGTATTGTACAGATATACATCTTCCCAATTTTACTGCACAGACACTGAAATCACTTGTCCTTTCCCCTTTTTTTCTCTAATAGCAATGACTGCCAGCTCTCTAATGTAAACAAACAGCATATGTGCTACAAGATGGATGATACTAACTGAAACTTGATTTTTGTTTGCCTTGTGATCTTTGAGAATGAATGACATTACATGCAGCTACAGAATCCGTGGGGACATGTTTTTAAAGCCGTTTTACTGCTTGTTTAGAATTAGTAAATACTTTAAGTGGAACTTCAGTCCCCTGAGTATTGCATCCTCCCCGTCAGATCCTGGGAGAGTCTTTCGGCACATCTGTGCATGCGCAAAGACTGCAATGTTTAGATCTTCAATAATAGCCATCTTTGCACGTAGAGAAGATACACATGTGCAAATATTCAGGATGTTGCAACATGAGATTTACTTAAAGTGGTTGTAAACCTTTAGAGACCACTTTTCACTACAGGTAAGCCTATAATAAGGCTTACCTATAGCTACTGTGGATATCTCCTAAACCTACATGGTTTAGGAGATATCCCCTGGATCGGCACATGCGCACTGAAGCAACGGCTCCTTCATGCCGTTGCTTCAGCTGATGTGCCGCTACCGGTGGCGTCATCACGGCTCTGGCCAATCACAGAGCCGGAGCCCGCGATACCCAGAAATAACTCCGGGCAGAGTGGTGTGCCGGGACCGCTGCGGGGGCTTCGATCTAAGGTGAGTATTTCATGATGAGCTAGTATGTTATGCATACTAGCTCATAATGCCGTGGTCTTGCAGGTTTTTATTATTTTACGTGGGTTTTGACTGTGCATGGAGTATGGACTGTGGAAGGGGGTCTGCTTCTGGAGTGCAAAATGCACAGATGGGGAAAGTAGTACCCTGCTGATATATATGTAGCATCATAAACGACCCACCAACTTAATAAAATGACAACTCTGCACTATGCAACATAACGACTATGGAAGGTGGAGCAGTCCCCAAATGAAACAAAGCAAAAATAGTAATAAACATTTTTTAAATCAATGCAATAAAAAGGGACAATAATAATTCCTTCATTAAAATGTCTTTTAGTTGCAGTGCATTTATATTGTGGCCATGCACTCTGTTTATAGGAAAACTGTATCAGGGACATTTTTAAGAAATCAGTGGGCCTCTGTGCAAAGATCATAAGTGGGGCCCCATTGCTCGATAAAAAAACTGTGGTGTGCTTACAGAAGATCCACAGTGAAGAGCGGGCATGGTTTTTATTGTGTCGGGGGTATTGCTAGAATTGTGGGCACCTTTGGGCGCCACAGTGAATAGTGGGTGTGGCCAAATTGCATTAATGGCAGGAGGGGTTTCAGGGGCGTGGTTAAATCAGACAACATTATTCTGTCCCCCAGTACAACACCTAATCCCAATCCTAATCAACACCTAATATCTCCCCCCCCCCAACCCCTCCCCCACCCGCTGGATAAGTCTGCTCCTCAGTACAATTTTTTTTTTCCCCAATTTTTTTTTTTTTTTTTTAACACACTTTGATCAGAGCAATATAATGTTACTATGTATGTATACATTGTACTACTATGGGGAAGTGATCAGGATTTTTTTTTCATTAGTGTATTGCATTGCTATATGCAAGCATTTCACGGAATTAAATCGATTCATTGTTTCTTTTGTTGTGATTAGCTGTGATTGGTCAGAGCTAATCACATGGTACAGATGGGCTGTGATTGGCCCAGTCTGTACCATGTGATCACACTGACCAATCACAGCTAGCAACACAATTGTATACAATGGATTGCTTGAAAGGAAGCCATCGATTGTTTACAACTTTCATGTGACCTGCTGTGATTGGTTACGGCAGTCACATGGAACCCGCAGCGGGCCGGTACAGTCATCAGCTTTTTCCAGTGGACGCAGCCGGTGACAGATCACGCCACTGCGTGGTCCCGCGGCGTGATCCAGGAAGATGTATACTAGAGTGTATGAACAAGTGAGGGCATGGGGATTCACAGGTGTTCTGAGCATCCCTGTGCAGGCAATTCTATTCATGTCAATTGGGACATGCTCGCTGCTCCCAATCTTACAACTGTGTGGGTGCACAGCCCCCGAACATAGACCGTGTGAGTTCAGACACATGCATTCACACCCACACGGATTTCAAATTGAGAGCAGCAGATGTGTCTATGGGTGCTGCACCCCAATTGACACCAATGAAATATTTGTGCATCCCCGTGTGGGTGAACACAACCTCGCACAGGTGTACACTGTAGTATGTTCTGTGTGAATGGGGCCTTGCTATGTTTATTTATTTTTTTTACAATGTTATTTTTAATAGTTTTCGATATCTGTTTGCAATCAAGAGAGTGACTGAGGACATACAGTCCTTATTCCTTTTCTCTGCAGCCTTAGCTGCACTGCATATGAATGAATAGTCTCTATACAGAGGCTACTATTCATTCACAAGTTTACTATGCTTCAGTTATGAATGAACACAGGCGGGATCGGTACCAATCGGTCACTGTGTATTCTGGAGGGGGCTGGTAAACATGACATTTACCAACCCTGTACCTCCTGCTCTCCATTCTCATACCGCACCCAGCAGCAGCTGTAGCCAGCGGGAGGAGAGGATGCTGGCCAAGGATCAGTGATGGAGGAGGGGTACAGTACGGGGGGGGGGGGGGGTCGGTCAGTCAGAGCAGTGCGGGGGGAGGTAGAGGTAAATACCCCTGTGGCTCCCTTGCAGCACTCAAAGTTGGTGGGAAGGAAGAGCAGGAGATGACAGCAGCAGCAAGGAAGCTACAGAGGATCGGTGCGGCAATACGCTATGGTGAGTGTGTTGTCACCCTAGGACAGGAAGTGTGCTACTGGCAGGATCACCAGGAAAAAAGAAAAGAACACAAGCTTATAATACATTATAGTAGATGCCCTTTAAAATTAATTGATAAGACTAAAGAAAACATTTTCATTTTAAGAAAATGTGTTCAATTTTCTAATCATTATTCGGGTCAGATTCACAGTAGTTTTCAACCAGTGACTAGAAAATTTGAAGGTGCTAATTGAGAAAAGGTTTTCTCAAATTAACCACTTCAATACAGGGCACTTATACACCTTCCTGCCCAGACCAATTTTCAGCTTTCAGTGCTGTTGCAGTTTGAATGACAATTGCGCGGTCATCCATCACTGTACCCAAACTAAATTTTTATCATTTTTTTTCCACAAATAGAGCTTTCTTTTGGTGGTATTTGATCACCTCTGCGGTTTTTATTTTTTGCTAAACAAATAAAAAAAAGACTGAAAATTTTGAAATAAAATAAAAGTTTTACTTTTGTTTCTGTAAAAGAATTTTGTAAATAAGCAAGTTTTCTCTTTCACTGATGGGCACTGACAAGCACTGATAAGGCGGCACCAATGAGCGGGCACTGACGATGGGCGGCACTGATATGCGGCACTGATGGGCACTCATGGGTGACACTGATGGGCACTGAAAGGCTGCAAAGATGGGTTCTTATGGGTGGCACTGATGGGCACTGATAGGCGGCACTGCTGGGCACTGATACGTGACACTGATAGGCATCCCTGGTGGCACTGGTAAGCATGAGTGGGCATGGATTGGCAGCTGCCTGGGCACAGATTAGTATTTCCCTGTGGGTCTAGGGGGCATACCTGGTGGTCCAGTATGGTGGCCATCCTGGTGGTCCTGGGCGGGATCCGGGGGGGGGGCTGTGCTGATAATCAGCACAGACCCCCCACCCCCCGTCAGGAGAGCAGCCGATCGGCTCTCCTCTCCTCGCGTCTGTCAGATGCGAGTGGGGAAAAGCCAATCACCGGCTCTTTCTATTTACATCGTGATCAGCCATGATTGGACATGGCTGATCACACGGTAAAGAGTTTCGGTCAGAGACTCTTAACCTAAATCGGTGTTGCGGGGGTGTCAGTGACACCCCACAACAATGATGGGCGCGCAGCAGCTCAATATCCTGAGGCTATCATATGACGCCCAGTCAGGATATTGAAACCACTTTGCCATCGTCATTCTGCTATATGGCGGGCGGCAAGTGGTTAGAGTGGAAGTAACGTTGATGTGTAATCAAATGGCTGACAAGGAGGGTATTTATGACAGACACTATTGTTTTTTTCTGCCATAAATGCATCCTTCTGCCTGTCAGCTGTCATGTTCGCTCAGCCAACATTTACGGCCCCCCAATCCGTGCCACGGTGATGTGACTTCCTGTGTGCATGCACGGGAGTGGCGTCATCGCGGCTGGGCCTATCAAGTGATCAAAGGTACAGGACCCAGAAGGAAGACCGGGCGAAGATAGAAGCATCCAGGGCCTGCCGGATCGGTCCCAGCGCTGCGCTGGAGGACACCATATGACAGGTAAGTCTGCCATAATGTACTATTATGCTGTGCAGACTAGTACATTATGGCATAACCCACCTGGGTGAGCCATAAAAAAAAAAAAAAAAAAAAATATAGCTGACTTTACTTCTGCTTTAACACATTTCTAGCAGAGTATATAATTTTCGTTCATGAAATTACATTCATTCCAAAACTAAATGGTAAAAGCAAATACAATTTTTAAGTACTTTCAAATGTCATTTGTCCAGTCATGGAATGTACAAATAATTTTTGTACAGTCGTTCGAAAATCTACTAATATATATATATATATATATATATATATCTATATCTCTCTATCTATCTCTATCTATCTATCTATCTATCTATCTATCTATCTATCTATCTATCTATCTATCTCTCTATCTATCTATCTATCTATCTATCTATCTATCTATCTATCTATCTATCTATCTATCTATCTATATATATATATATATATACACACACACACACACACATACACACACAATTGAAATATGAATCCAAGGACACCTAGAACTCCATTACTTGAAGGGAATTCACTATCAAAGACAAGGTTTGCTTAAATTTATGCCCAAGAATCTAAGAAAACATCAAACTTACTGTGTTCACCAAGTGACAAGCTGTTAATCTAAGACATATAAGAGTTTCCATTTTTAAGGCAATAATGAGTCACTAGACAAGCATGTACACAGCAAGCTCATCCAAGAGACGTGTGCAGCACTGCTGAATCCATTTATCTGTATGTAAACCCTATTACCATGCAAAGCAAACAGGGACAGCTTCACTATTCACTGTGCAAACGTAAATCTGCAGCACAAGTCAATCCGGCAGTTCTGCCTGTCTAATAGTAAATCCCTTCACAACAGCAGAAGCACAACAAATACCCTATTCCCTGCGGTGATTCTCATGTTACAGAACACCACTGGTGCTTTACTTTACATCAATAAGGAGGAAAAGCCAAGCGATGGTACAGTGCGACACACACAAGAACCTGTGCTTTTGGCAATAAAAATAACCTAGTAAATCTATAGTAAAATACGTGAAATGCTGCACTTCCTCTATGGCATGGTAAACTTATTATGAATTGCAGCAACTGCCCACTAAAAGCAGAGAGAGCGCCCTGCTAGCAATCTGCTCTCCCTTGTACTGGTATTTTGTTTTTGCCAAAGCTTTTCATAGCAGGCTTACGTGCGTAGCATTCATGTACGGCTCCCGTCCAGAGGACAGCGCAGACACTGTAAAACCTATAGGAACAGGGAGGCAAGGACATAAACACGCACATGCACACAGCCAGCTGTACAGACACAAACCTGATGGAAATCCAAAAAGGAAGCCTCTGAGGCGGTAGTTACGCAGCAAGGATCCAAGGCAAGACGTTTCCAACTCCTGTTGCTCTCCCACTCAGCAGACTTCATGAGAAAATGGAGGAGAAGCATGGTGTCATTTTACTGCCGTGGAAGTCCGGTTTGCCAACTCCTCCTGACGGAGGGGCCCGTTTGGACAAGTGCTCCCTCCCTTCTAATAAATAATGGCAGCTGTCTTAACATTAGAGCTGCCAGGCTCAAGAAAAGGGGGCAAAAAAATATATTAAAAAAACAAAAAAAAAAACACAAAAAAAACAAAAACACACAAAAAGCCAGAAGCTAAAAAAACAGTTTGCTCAGAAATATACGGAGTGCAATAAATGGCAGATAAAGGCTTTGCGCTGTGCGGTCACTCTCTGGGATGACAGTTTAGGAATGCTGAAGGGCACACAGAGGAAGTCTGGCTTTGAAAGCACACGTAATCCGCAACGCTAGAAATTTCCCTGTAGAGGGGGAAGAAAAAAAAGAAAAAAAAAAATGGCTGTAGCTGAGTGCAGCTATCCGCTCTGGAAAATATCTTCAGTGTATGCCAACCTATTAACTCACTGAAGCCAGAACCTGCAGCTCCCGTCTACAGGCAGCCATTGTCAAGCTTGTCAAATGCCTGACTCCCTCGCTCTCCCTTCCCCGCAGACAACAGGGAGCGGTTAACCCTTCCACAGCCACAGCAACCAGCAGGAGCGGTTCACAGCCGTGCATGGCTGGTGATGTAACAAGCGAGACTGTTTAATCCGCCAGGACAGCCACAACAGAGGAAGGGGACATTAGGAATCCACTTCTGATTTAACGGTTAAAATGCCTTCCTGTACTTTATAGGCATATATGGAGGTGGAAATTGTGCAAGTTATAAGCAACTATTACTGCACATCAGCGTGGCTGGATGATTATACAGAAGGCAGCTTAGAACAAACATTTACAGGGATTTTGCTATGCAAACGGACAAATTAACCATTTGTATGTGAAACTGCTGCATAGCCATATTTGCAGCTTTTTTAAATATATTTTTTAATCGCAGATGCTGGCTACAGGAGCAAATCAAGCAATTCTGTACAATAAGAACTGTGATGTAAAAGTGTATCCCAAAGGGTTAATATTAACGTAAAATGCACAATCAGATATAAACCGCAGCAAAGAAATATAAAGAACACAGCCAACTACCCATAAAACAATCCTCTTATTACTAAATATATATACACCGATACACACACATATTTTTTATATATGGTCTAAATATGGACCTTAAATTTTGTTTTGTTTTTATACTGTGGCTTACAAAACTATACGTAGCTCTACAAATATATGAAGCAGCGCTAAAAAGAACATAGCACTCATTGTGAAAACACAAAACAATCAACATGACATCAAACTTATTACGTGAAAAAACGTGTATAAAGAAATCACACCAAATATGTAAAGAAGTGTCCATAAGACAAGGGCTGAAAAGGAAAATTATATGTGAAACAAGAAAGTCCAAAGGAAACAAATCATCCACGATTTGCTCCACCAGTGTCCTCGCAATCACAATTCGTAGTGCTTCCACCGCCAGGTGACACCAAGTATTAAAGCCTCTTACCAGATCCTGTGGACCATCATACGCGCATTTGACCATACTATATGATGGTCCACAGGTGGTGGAAGCACTACGAATTGTGATTGCGGGGACACTGGTGGAGCAAATGAATCGTGAATGATTTGTTTAGTTTTACACAGAGCAGTCCAGATCCTCCACTTCTCGGGTCCCTTGCTGGCGCTCCTTGCCACTCCCTCCTGCCGAGCGTCCCCACAGCAAGCAGCCTGCTATGGGGGCACCCGAACCACTGCGGTGTGTCCATTCAGACACGGAGCTGTGGCTCGCCCCCCCCCCCCCCCCCCCTCATCATTGGCTCACTGACTGCAGCAGGAGTCAATGGTGCCCCGTTGCGGTCTCAGCCAATGAGGAGGCAGAGTCCCAGACAGGCAGGACTCTCCTGCAACATCGCTGGATTGAGCTAGGGCTCAGGTAAGCATTAGGGAGGCTGATGAACACAGAAGGTTTTTTTTACCTTAATGCATTAAGATAAAAAACCTTCCGACTTAAGAACCACTTTAAGACACGTACACGAGAGCAGCCAATGCCTGGTATACGCTTTAAGGTTTAAAAACAAAAAGTGGGAGAAAAAAAAAACAGGTGCAACTGCCGTAGCGTAGTCAACAATGTGTATAGTCAACTGGGCTACCCACCTCATTGTTTAAAGTTTGTCTTTCAGTTTTCACTTTGTAACTTCTGCAAACATCTTTTATAGTTTATTACATTGTCACACATACCATTTCTTTGAGATCCTTTTATCATACCAATGAGGTCATTTCCACCACACTTAGCATATTTTATACAGACTTTGCCCTCTGAAGAGTACTCTACAGTGGACCACTTTTCAGAGGGCAGTTGACATGAATTGAGGAGATGCCGTGTGGCCCGTTTTAACATCTTCACATTTTATACAATATTTGCTTTGCAGTGGGCTTAACCTCCCTGGCGGAATTCCCGAGTGTGGCTCGGGGGTTAAATTTCAGTACCATTAGCGGTAACCCCAAGCCACACTCGGGATTGCATCTCAGGATCCTGGTGCAGGTTACTTATCTTGTCCCCAGGATCCTGCGATGTTCCCCCTGCTGTGTCCTCCGCCCGATGCCTCACACACAATACATAAACACATACAGTACCCTGTAATCTTACAGATTACATTACTGTATACAATAATTTCACCTCCCTTTTGTCCCTAGTGCTTTGTCCAGTGCCCTGCATTCAGTTCTATAGTATATATACTGTTCTTTCTGCTTGGAAACTTGAGATTGTCCATGGCAACCAAAAAGTGTCCCTTTACGTCAAAAGTGGTTTGAGACCAGCTAGAAAACAGCGATAGTAAATTAAAAAACTTGCAGAATTGAGCGATAGTGAATCGTGGGGAAATTAATTTTATTATTTTTTTTTTATTATTTATAGTTAATTATATTGTAATTTATGAATTTGTGTTTCAAATTTTATCATACCCGGGATGTCTACTAGACGCTTGTTTGGACAGATTTAAGTGTGTTATTAATAAGAATTACAGGCCTAATATATAAAACATTGTACCGCTTTGAGACGTAAAAATCTGACAATCATACCGCCAGGGTAGTTATTAATCCCTCTGGAGCTTTGCACTGCTGGGCAGTTTTCCCTGCCCCTTGCTTTTTGTTTCAGTCTCTACACTTTAACTACTTCAGCCCTGAGCCTCTTCTTGACACTTGTTGTTTACAAGTTAAGATCATTTTTTTTGCTGGAAAACTACTTAGAACCCCCAAACATTATATATTTTTTTCCTAACACCCTAGAGAATAAAATGGTGGTCGTTGCAATACTTTCTGTCACACCGTATTTGTGCAGCAGCCTTACAAGCGCACTTTTTTTTGGGGAAAAAATAAACTTATTTGAATAAAAAAATAAAACAGTAAAGTTAGCCCAATTTTTTTTTTTATATTGTGATATATGTTTTGATATGTGATAATGTTGAACCGAGTAAACTGATACCCAACATTTCACGCTTCAAAAATTGTGCCTGCTCGTGGAATGGCAACAAACTTTTACCCTTAAAAATCTCCATAGGCGATGTTTAAAAATGTCCACAGGTTACCAGTTTTGAGTTACAGGTGAGGTCTAGGGCTAGAATTATTGCTCTCACTCTAACGACTGCGGTGATACCTCACAGATGTGGTTTGAACGCCATTTTCACATGTGGGCGCTACTCATGTATGCGTTCGCTTCTGCGCGCGAGCTCGTCGGGATGGGGTGCTTTAAAAAAATTTTTTTTTTTCTCTTATTTATGTTACTTTTTATTTTGACACTGTCTTCTTAAAAAAAAAAAAAAAAAAAATTGGGTCACTTTTATTCCTATTACAAGCAATATAAACATCCTTTGATAATAGAAAAAAAGCATGACAGGAGCTCTTTAATGTGAGATCTGGGGTAAAAATCAGATCTCATATTCACACTAAAATGCAATAAAAAATAAATAAAATTCTCCTTTAAGAGCTATGGGAGGAAGTGACGTTTGACGTCGCTTCCGCCCTCCCATGCTATGGAGCCAAGCGGGGCCATCTTCCCCTCAGTCGGCAGTCAGGCATCCACGGGAGAGGACACGGTCGTCTCCGCTGCTACTGGTAAGCGGCAGGGACAGCCGGAGCGCGGCGGGTGACCTCTCCCGCCACTGATAAAATTGAATTCCACTTTTTGCAGGAAAAAAAATGCAAGGTCTTCCTACAGCTCAGGTCCAAATCAGAATACAAACCTTCTGTTCTGGAGATGGAGGAAGTATTGACCACTTTGTGTCCGCACTATAGCAAAAAGACGGCTACAGCATGGGCTTAAAATGCCGGCAGGGCGTACAAAGACGTCCTCCCGTTCTGGCACGCTCTGTGATCGCCGAGTTGTTGTGCGCTCAGCTGATCGCATGGTAAAAGGCCAATCACAACGGGCCCTTTACCACGTGAATAGCTGTCAGCCAATGACAGCTGATCACAGAAGTAGGCAGAAGCCGATCTCCGGCTTTTTTTTCCTTCATGCTGTCAGCGTGAAGAAAAGAAGAAAGCCGTTAACCAGCTTCTGTTAGAGGGACATCAGTCCCCTTAGTAATCACCAGTGCTGCTAATCAGTGCCCACCAGTGCCTCCAGATCAGTGCCCACCAGTGCCTCCAGATCAGTGCCCACCAGTGCCTCCAGATCAGTGCCCACCAGTGCCTCCAGATCAGTGCCCACCAGTGCCTCCAGATCAGTGCCCACCAGTGCCGCCTCAAAGCCGCCTCCCCAGTGCCGCCTCAAAGCTGCCTCCCCAGTGCCGCCTCATTAGAGACGCCCATCAGTGCCGCCTCATTAGAATCGCCCACCAGTGAAGGAGAAAAATTGCCCGTTTGCAAAATATTTTACCAAACTATGAAAGACATTGTTTTTAAAAAAAAAAAAATGTATTTGTTTAGCAAAAAATAAAAAACCCAGTGGTAATTAAATACCACCAAAAAAAATATTTGTGTGAAAAAAATGATAAAAATTTAATTTGGGTACAGTTTTGCGTGACAGCGCAATTGTCAAAGTGCGACAGCGCTGAAAACTGAAAATTGACCTGGTCAGGAAGGGGGTTTAAGTGCCCAGTAAGCAAGTGGTTAATGGACTACAAATACATTGGCATTGCCATACTTGCACTCCATTCACAACTACAGACTTCTGTATGTGGGGGGGGGTGAGGTAATACTTGTTAGGGTTAATATACATATAAGGGTCCATTCAAACCAGGACAGACCACACTACAATATGACTATTACTGTAATTTGTGGAAGCCCATTTACAAAAACAAAATGGACTAGAACGCACCCCAAGGCATGAAAATGTAGGACTTGCTGCATTTGATTTGTAGCATAGCACACTTCTACACAAATTTTGAATTGCGGTGTGCTCTGGTACATTTGAGCTATTCAAAGTAACAGCACGAAGACGCACATTTTTTTTTTTTTTACAGAGCTGAAATACAGCCCATTAATTGTAACGTGTCTATGCAAGCCACGCTGTGCATTCTTCAGCAAAAAAAAAAAATAATAAAATGGAAAAAATCAGCTTTTTTGGTCAGCAATTTACGCCTCATGTGTGCAAATGCGCACAAATGGGCATTTACATATTGTGCAGAATAACGCGAGAATACGTTTTTGTGTATTTGCATAAATAGCCGCAAATACATAAAAAAATAAAAATAAATCGGAAAAACGTAAATGCGCAAACAGGACTATCATGTGCATGAGGCCTTAAAATGTATGTAAAAATCAAAACTTTTTTCCTATTATTGGGCAGTGTAGGAAATGGCACCTTTGTCAGTCCTTTATTGCTGTCTATGTCCCTGCTGGGGAGAATCACCCTCTATCTGTCCTGGTGAACATTGTCTCTGGCACAAAATGGAATGGAAATCAAACAATTTTTGAGCCATCATAGAAACAGTTGAGGGGGAAAAAATGCTGATGGGAACACTTGTTTTGGTGACAACGGTCTAAGGCTGGATTCACACCTATGCATTTTTAGTGCTTTTTGCAGATCTGCACTACAGAACGTGTTCCATAGGAAACCATGTTAAATGGACTGTAGTGCAAATCTGCAAAATGCAAAAAGCACTAAAACTGCATAGGTGTGAATCAGGCCTAAGAGGGCATATCACTTCACTTCCTGCTGTGTCCCTGGGACAGCAAAAAGGATAGGTTTTAACTCTTCTCATCTCTAGCCAAAAGCAAAGATAAATGCCAAGTAGACACGATGAGAATATCAGACAAATGATCATCTGTTTTTAATTTATTTTTTTGTATGCTAGTCTCATATTGAAAACAAATAGGTTACTAGTGTTATGAAAATTCTCGTAAAATTCTCATAAAATTCTCGTCCAGTCTTGGTCACTCGATTTTCTTTTTTTTACAGATGAATACTGTACTGATTAAAAGAAAATTGTTAGTTCTGCTATCGTGTGACAAAAAATGTTGGGCTTATACCTTCAGATAATTTAGCATGAACTGTTGTGATCGGCTCTCAAAAGTGGTATACTAACGATCAGATTATCGCAAGATCGCTCCTAAAGCGTTATTTTTCATTCAATTTTCCCATTGTGTGTACTGGGCAAAAGAGTTTACTTTACATACACTAAGGAAAGGCATCACCATGCCAAAAAGATGACTAGCATTTTCAGAGGAAAAAATGGCAGCCTTCTTTCAAGTCTAAGGCTCTGGGATGTAACCCCCGCCAGTATTTCACTACCATCTGTGTCCCTGTTGGGTAGAATTGACCTCACTTTCTTTCCCGATGAAGATGCAATAAGTGAGATCTTCCTAGTGGGGACAGACTTCCTACTGTGGGCCATAATTATTTTCTTATGTCCTGTCTTCCTCTGCCAGTGTTTTTTTACATGCAAAAGGAACACTAGGGTTCCAAATTATTTAAAGATTCTTTTTATTCCAAGGCAACATATTCTTATTTTCAGCTAGCAGACCAGGCCTAGGCTGCGGGATCACCAAGCTTAATCAAAAACTGATTGGGTTTGGTCTGCACGTGAGAAACTGCAAAGACTAAAATGCAAGTGGAATGTGCAAGGGAAGTAATTACAAAGCCATTTAGTTAGGAGCTCCAATCAATACTAGCTGCAAAACAAAATGTGCATGGCTAAGAAAAGAATAAATAAGGGAACAGGCAGGGATCGCCAACATACATGCAGGTGCCAAATAATCACACCAGCATCAATTGGACAGCGTACAAGTAAAAATAGCTGGTTCATCTATAAGCCAATAGTTGTTGTTCAGTAGTTACTTGTATACTAGCCTCCAATTTGGCAAAGAAGCAATGAAAACAAATTGTGGGTTTCACACATGGAAATGCACAACAGACATTCAGCTGTGTGCTGACAAATGTCAGTCTGCTCTTAACCGCCTTCACTTAAAGTGGTGTTCCGCCCGAAATTATACTTTTTAAATAAAAATACCCCTATAATACACAAGCTTAATGTATTCTAGTAAAGTTAGTCTGTAAACTAAGGTCTGTTTTGTTAGTTTATAGCAGTAGTTTGTTATTTTATAAACTTACAGCAGGCCGTGGCCATCTGAAGCCAGACTATTTCTTTGTGGATCTCATCCTTGCAGATCTCGCACATGCTCAGTGCACCACAAGCAGTGTAACAGGTTTCAGGTCAGGTTTCCATAGCAATGGCAGTTTCAGAGGAAGTTGCCACCCCTTCCCAGAAGGCATTGCAAACAGGAAATGATGCGATGGGCCGCGGTTTAGTGAGGGATGCTGAAGAGTTGTAAAAGTGGGTGGAACTCCACTTTAAGTCGGGCACACACTATTCGTTTTTTTTTTCATGCAACCCAGCTGGATTGCAAGAACAAAAAAACGGTTAGCTCTGGTCGCAGACACTGTACTAACCATGCAAGGTTAGTACAGCGATCTCCCCCCCCGCTGAGCTGTTGTGTTCTGACAGGGGGATGACGCATCGCGCCGCCACCCCCCCCCCCCCCCCCCCCAACACTCCGACCTGGGCTCTCTGCCATTGGCTGAGAGCAACGATCGGGAGTCAATCGGTCAGCTTCTGGTTTTCCAGTATGCACATACGGACCGACATACACATGGGCAGAATGTCAGCTGGTATTTTTTGTATCAGCAAATGTCTCCTGACATTCTGCCCCTGTGTGCGGGGCTTTAATGGAAAACAGATAATGTCTGAAACATTATCAAAGGATGAATTCAAAATCTGGGCTTATCAAACCCTTAGAGAGACTGTCAAGGTACAATAATAATAAAAAAAAAAAAAAAAAAAAAAAAAAAAAAAACATACAACAAACAAGTCTATACTTGCCTGCTCCAATTCTCTGGGTTCCCTGCTGGCGCTCCTAGCTGCTCCTCTCTGTCCACTGCCCCCACGGTAAGCCTGCATCCATTGACAGACAGTGGGACTCGGCTCCACCCCCCCATCAATGTCTTTGATTGACAGCACCAGGAGCCAATGGCCCTGCAAAGCCAGCGAGAGTTCTATCAAATTAGCAAACCCATCAGATCAGTGAACGTAAATGACGTTCCGGCAGCTGCGTATGCGTTCCACCGCTACCATGTTTGCGAATCTGGAGATTACTCATGGCTGAGGACTCTCTCCCAACCCCCATGGGTCCACTGTTCTGTTAGATTAGCGAACCCATCAGATCAGCAAACGGGCGTGATGTTCCATCAGCCGCACATGCGTTCCACCGCTACCAGGTTTGATAATCTGACAGAACACCTGCCGTCAGAAGGCGGCAGCGGACATCTCATTACACCCAGCTACGTCTTGAATTTCAGAGTAATTTTAGCAATAAAGTGAGCGTATATAAAATATAGTATATTGAAATCTATGATGCTGTTCGGATGTTTCATTTTGAAAGCCTTAGGCTACATGTACACTGCTGCTAAACAGACGTTTAGGAGCAGTTGGGTGTTTTTTTTTCCAACTGCCCCTGAACTGTCCCCTACACAAGGCAACTTTTTTGTTCAATGGCCAAATGAGAGCGTACAACTGACTTTCTATTCAGTAACTCAATACACAAACATAGCGGGTGGACGCCACTAATTTTATTTCCTGTATTTACAAACATTCTGCACAATTATTCCCATTAGTCCTCATCTCTAAGGCTGCATCCACGCATTTGTATGCGCGACTTGCGCGTTTGTATGCAGTGTTTGAGCTTTGGCGATTTTTTATTAGCCAATAGAGAAAACTTATCTGTTGCATCATTTGTTGCTAGGTATTTCAACTTTTTTAGCTTTTCCATTAGCTTTTATTTGTTTATTATTATTCATTATAATGTTTTTTCGTTCAAGCAGAGTTCTGCTTGAAAAAAAAAAAAAAATTAAGTCAGCAGCTACAATTACTACAGCTGCTGATTTTTAAAATAAGGATACAAACCTGTCCAGGGCGTCCGCGATGTCCTCACCCAGATCCGTCCCTTCCCTCGGCTCTGGGTGGAGGCCCCGGCATCTTCAGTAAGGGAATCAGAGCCCGGCTCCCTACTGCGAATGCGCGAGTTGCGCTGTGCATTCTGAGTGGTCCCTGCTGTCTTCGGGGAGCTGCGTCTCTCTCATAAGACAGCGGGGGCGGGGCAGAGGGGGGGCCGGACATAGTGTAGATTGCCGCGGATACTGCAGCGATCTTTCGCTGGAAGTGGGAGCAAATACCTGGATTAGACAGGTATCTGCTCCCACCTCCCCCCTGCAAGGTGCCAAATGTGACACCGGATTTATTGTCTACTATTACATATTATTATTAATAGAATAAATAAATGTAAAATACATAAATAAAAATTAAATAAATTCAATAAATACTAATAAATAAATTAAACCTCAACTTTAACCACTACCCCTTAAAAAAAAAAAAAATAAATAATAATAACACTCTAACACAAAATAAATTATTATTAGGGGTTTGTTATTTTATTAGTATATTATTAATAATTTTATATTTTGTAAGGTTAGGGGTTAAAATGTTTGTGAACCAAAAAAAAAAAACCCACTAAGGTCCTGTTCCTTTAAAGCAGAAGTAAACCCATCCATAAAACAGTTGCATTTACGGCATGTGCCCGAAACATAACACTCCCATCGGTTGTGCTCTTAACCAAACTGTGAAACCGTCCAATGGCTGGTATCATAATTGATCACATGTCCAGCATCATGGCAGTTGTAGATTAAACAGAGGCAAAGATGGCAGCTTCCTTAGCTGAAACCGATAAGGGGGTTTACTTACACTTTAAGGCATGAATAACAGCACAGTGCTTGCGCTGTGCAATTCTTCCCTTCCTAACTGGTAATAAACCTGGTTGATACTGCCAGTTCCTGAGTCCCCCTGCCTTTGCTGACCACAATAATCATAGCTGCTGAGCCCAGACTACTGTGGTCAATTTACGTGCCTCGTCATCCGCAGCCCTGCTCTCCCCTGACAGTCTCTCCCCTTCTCTCCCTGTCATCATAAGATTGCTTTCCTCCCCGCCCCCCCCCCCCCCCCCCCCGTCTCCATTTAACTGCATAATGCAGCACATAGGAAAGGAATCCCAGATATGCTGCCATTAATGAAAGCGTAAGCATTTGTTAGAAATGAATAGGGGAAATACCTTTTCTGACACTACAGCTATGCGGTCACATGATCCCCTATGCTGGCCAGCCTCCATCTTTGCAGAGAAGCAGGAGAGGCGGAGATTACCCTGTGACATTAGCCGGTCAGCAGAGGGGAATCTTGGTTGCAAGAGATTGAGGCTGGCCAGCACACAAGGATCATGTGACAGCTGCAGTGTCAGAAAAGATATTTTTCATGTTCATTTCTAACACACACACTTTCATTAACCACTTCAGCCCCGGAAGAATTTAACCCCTTCCTGACCAGAGCACTTTCTGCGATGCGGCACTGCGTCAATTTAACTGACAATTGCGCGGCCGTGCGATGTTGTACCCAAACAAAATTGATGTCCTTTTTTTCCCCACAAAGAGAGCTTTCTTTTGGTGGTATTTGATCACCTCTGCGTTTTTTTTTTTTTTTTTCGCTATAAACAAAAAAACAAGCGACAATTTTGGGGGAAAAAAAGCATTATTTTTGACTTTTTGCTATAATAAATATCCCCAATATTTAAAAAAAAAAAAAAATTTTTTTCCTCAGTTTAGGCCGATATGTATTCTTCTACATTTTTTTTTTTTTTTTCCCCAAAAAAAATAACACGCAATAAGCGTATATTGATTGGTTTGCACAAAAGTTATAGCGTCTACAAAATAGGGGATAGATTTATGGCATTTTTATTATTTTTTTTTAGAAATGGCGGCGATCTACGATTTTTATCATGACTGCGTCATTATGCAGACACATAGGACACTTTTGACACTATTTTGGGACCATTGACATTTATACAGCGATCAGTGCTATAAAAATGCACTGATTACTGTATAAATGACACTGGCAGGGAAGGGGTAAAAAACTAGGGGGCGATCAAGGGGTTAAGTGTGTCCTAGGGAGTGATTCTAACTGTGAGGGAGATTGGCTACCTAGGACATGACAGCAATCACTGCTCCCGATGACAGGGAGCAGTAGATCTCTGTCATGTCACAAGGCAGAATGGGGAAATGCCTTATTTACATCTCTCCGTTCTGCCGCTCCGTGACACGAGCGCAGGACACCGAGTCTGAGGGTCCCGCAGGCACAGTCATGGAGCGCGCCCACAATGCTGCTTCCTAAAGGGGAAGTACCTGTACGTCCATTTGCGCAGCCGTGCCATTGTGCCGACGTATATCATCATGCACTGGTCGGCAAGCGGTTAATGGCAGCATATCTGCATGTGATACATGTAAAGTCACTTTACACTTTAATTATTACTTATTCATGTATTGTTACATCTTAATTTATTTTATTATTTAGGATTATTTTTAGCCATTTGTGTATTTTACATTTATTCATATATTACTTTTTTTTTTTCATTTGAGCAGTAAATCACGCAAAAAAAAAAACCCCGCACAAACAGCGCGCTTCTATTCATTTCTATGAGGATAAAAACACACCAAAGACGCTCAAATCTGCCCGATTAGAGCTACAAAAAAAATCTCCAGAACTTTGAGCTTCAGGCATTTGGCTTCAGGCAACTTGGAGTGGAGATGTGAACCATCTCCATAGAGAATTGATTTTTTTTTTTCCCCCTCCAGCGTTTTGGAACTTCGAGCTACAAAACACTGAGGTGTGAATGGGGCCTAAAGAAGCTTACTATTTTACATCACTGCTACAATACACAATCATTCTAGAGTCCATATAATCAAAAGCCGGCTAAAGCAACCAGTATGAGTATGAATTGTAGGAGAAGACATGTAAAGTCCGGGAGAACAAAAACTCTACACATACAGAACTGAACCCACATTCCAGCTCAATAAAGCTTGAATGCTAACCACTTATTTACACAGACGCTCACTATTAAGCTGCTGTTAGTTACTTTTGCAAATGATAGTTGTCTGGCAGTCATTGACACCTTCTAGATCAGTGGTAGACCTTAAAGAGGTGGAGATCTACCTGAACAACACGGGAGAAGTCAAAGATCACTGGGCACAGTGTTGCCCAGTGTCGTCTCCTCACACCTGATATAAACCTCCAATTGTAATACTACTATATCGCAATATGGAAATCGCTGGTTTGACTCATGTAGTGAGGAGGCAACATATCGCCTCCTCACCACCTGTCAACACAAACTTGGATTGCTTTTTAGGGGAGCAGCAGTGCCTGCTGCACTTAAAAATGAGCCCTTAGTTGCATTTGGAAGTAACACCCTCAGGGCTTGTTCACACGTAAAGTTGGGGGTGGTAAAACAGCAGGATATAATAGAAGTCTATGAATAAGAGCAGCAAACCTTCAGGAAATCTGCAGGTACACTGCACTACACCCACGGAGTGGGTAAACCGCAGCACATCAGTGCGTAAGCAGCCCTAAACTATTATTCTCAGTATATTGCTTCACACTGACCTGAAGATCTCTTCTTTCCTGCTGCTGGCACCACTCTGGGGATAAGAGGTGAAGTGCAGATGATATCTCTCCGCATGGGACAGGAGCCGGCACTACTGAGGAAACAGCTTATGGGGCACTTGCTCCCTACTACACCTCCAACTTTACAAGTAGTCTCTCTGCATTGCACTCTGATGCTATGGGATGGAGGGTCAGCGAGCCCAGACTGAGATCTACCAGTCATCTGTCTGCAATCTACTGGTAGATCGTGATCTACAGGATGCTGATCCCCGACTAGATCAACCTTTTAAACACCGAGAAACCCTTGAATTAACTTCGTGGTTTCAGGGAACCCTTGCTAGAAATGACTAGATCTACAACTCATGATACATTAGTGTGATGGTCAGAGGGAAGATTGCTCCTAACACTTGTGGTTATTGGGAATTACTACCTCCTTACAGATAGCCAAAAAGATCAATGGGGTCAGTGGGAACTTATCTGAGAGGTAGGAATTGCCATTTACTTAAGGAACCCCTAGCAACTGCTGGAGGAACCCTATGGTTTTATGGAACCCTGTCTGGGAAACCCTGGTCTAGATTTAATCATTTGAGTCTCAAGAGTGGAACAAAGAAGGAATTCTGATTTTAATCTGACTTTCCCAATCTCTATAACTGTTCCAGTTAATTGCCTATAGTATACAATGATCAGCCATTACATTATGATCACTGACAGGTAAAGCGAATAACATTGATCACTTGATACAATGGGGCCTGAAAATGGGTGGGATATTATTAGGCAGCAAGTGAACAAGTTGTCTCAGAAGTTGATGTGTTGAACGCAGAAGAAAATGGGCAAGCATAATGATTTGAGAGACTGACAAGAACCAAATTGTAATAACTAGATTACTGGAGTGGTCAGGACCAATCAAAAATGGTCCAAGCAAGGGAAACTGGCGAACCAGCGACAGGGTCATGGGTGGCCAAGCCTCACTGATGCACGTGGGGAGAGGAAGGCTGGCCTGTGTAGTTCTGATCCAATAGAAGACCTACTGTAAGCCGCATTCTTGAGCGTAGCGGCTGGATGACAGGTCTGCGTCCGCTCCGCTTATGCAGATACATGTCTTAATAAGGTAAGCAACCACTCAAGTAATCCTTAAAAAAGTTAGACCAATCCAGCTATAAAATCTTCAAACAGTAAAAAAAAGAAAAAAGAAAAAAAATCACCTGTGCTACCAGCTTTTTAAAGAAAAAAAAAAAAAAACTTGTTTAGTGTAGGTGGCTGCAAACGGTATATGTGTTCCGACACAACGAAAATTTAAAAAAAAAAAAAAAAAAGCCTGTTGCACCCCCCACAAACATGCATAGAAGAATAATAATTTTAAAATTAACACTCACAGCCTCATTAAGCATACAATGCCTTGAAAAAGTATTCATACTCCCTGAAATTTTCCACATTTTGTAATGCTACAATCAAATACGTAAATGTATTTTATTGGGATTTTATGTGATAGACCAACACAAAGTGGCACATCATTGTGAAGTGGAAGGAAAATGATAAATAGTTTTTTTTTTTTTATAAGTCTTTTGCAAGCAGCGATTTTGTGTACATCCATGATGACTTTCTCAGGGGTACCCCAACATGTGTTTTCACGGTTACGTGACTTCCTTAGGGATACCCCTGAGGAAGTCACGTGACCGTCACAAAACGGGTTGGGCGATGACAGGTAATTGACAGACTGAATAAACCGTAAGTG